>NW_026645070.1:0-32484 GCF_030020395.1 Manis pentadactyla
TCTCCGGAAGAAACTCAAAACGAATACACTGCTCCGTGACCTTCTTTCGAGTCCCAAGTAGCATCTCCAGCCATAGGAGTAGCGTCCTAGCAAAATAAAACTTCTAAAACAATTTTTAAATTACTTTATACTTCTTTTTTGGAGAAAACGCCTTCTTTGTGAATGTTCGGAAAAATGTTTAAATACCTCTTTTTTTCCTTAAAAGAATCTTAGAGTGGCATGCAGCCTGAAGCTCTCTGGGCACTTGTGCAGCGAGACGCAGCAGTCCCCACTCCCCTTTAATCTTTGGCGCCGGGCTCGGAATCATGGCATTTGACAACCTCACACAATGGGTGCCATGGATACAAGCACTGCTCTTGCTCCCGTCATGGATGACTGTTACGAACGAAATTCCAAGCGCCGTGCTTTTTCCGACACACTTTGAATGTATTGTCTACTTTTCACTTCATAATCATTTAACAAGGAATGTCGGTTATACTGTCCCTTTATTACCATTGAGGAAATCACTCGCCATGGTGAGGTGAAATCATTTCCTGAAGTGCCCTGGCATTAAGGGACACAAGTGTGTGATGTGAACGCACCACTCTCAATCTCTGAAACCTGTGGTCTTAGCCACTACATGCCCTTCAGTGCGATTAAAAAGGCATTTTTATACTTGATACCGATCACAATCTTCAGGCATGAACGCATAGTCGAAATGACGTTATGGAAGTCTTATGGAAAAAGCCAATGCATATACCCCAGGGTCTACAGGGCAAAAAATGATCTATACTAAATCTTCTCAGAAATTCTCATCTTAAATAGGAATTCTGAGGGGAGAAGTTTTGCTGAGATATCAAATGTAGTTAGTAGGAACAGCAGCTGTACTGACTGCGTTTTTACACCCTAAAACACTAAGAAGGAATCCGGAAAATCCGTTTTATGCTCCCCCAGCACGCGGCGCTTTTGATTAAACTTCAAGTTTTCAGACATTTACCCTTTTTTTGATCCAGGTATAATTTTAAAACAGTTATGTTTTATTCAGCGTGGAAGACCTACCTTTGTCAGAAAAGGAACAGATTATTTTGGTGTCAAAATTCCCCTCACAATGTCATTGTTCACATTTTTGCTTCTGCATTAATGAAAGAAGAATTTCATAGGCGTTTCCTGTATTGCGAGATCTATTCTGACTGCAGGATTTCAAAGAACGAGAAATGGATTGTTAGGGAAATCTGAAGCTTGTATTAAAAGTTCAATTCGCTGAGCAGTCAAAGAACTGTGGGCGAGGAAAACAAAGAATATTTTACTCAACCAACTTTTCCATAAAAAAAGTCACGCAATTTACAACATTTGATTCCTTTGCCTCTTTGTCATTCAGAAATAATACATCAAAACGAGTTTTTTCGTTCTCTCTTAATTTCGCAGGCATAGAGAGTAGTTGGTTCCTGCAAATAATCTTTCCTAAGATTTAAAAGAAATCGATAAAGAGAAAAATGATGAGTATGGAGAGAGACATGGTGTCAGTTCAAGCCTTTGATAAAAATTAAAATCCTCCTTTCTACAGTAAGTAGTGTAAATCGTTAGCAATAACACTTTCATTTTTATAAATACTATAGTGAGAGAGAGTAAAATAGTGGTTTATGGAAACACATACACTAGCATGAAGCTAGTGTATTCTAGGACTAAGCCTGCTTAGTGCGTAGGTAATCATCGAGAGCTGGTATCTCTCCGGAAGAAACTCAAAACGAATACACTGCTCCGTGACCTTCTTTCGAGTCCCAAGTAGCATCTCCAGCCATAGGAGTAGCGTCCTAGCAAAATAAAACTTCTAAAACAATTTTTAAATTACTTTATACTTCTTTTTTGGAGAAAACGCCTTCTTTGTGAATGTTCGGAAAAATGTTTAAATACCTCTTTTTTTCCTTAAAAGAATCTTAGAGTGGCATGCAGCCTGAAGCTCTCTGGGCACTTGTGCAGCGAGACGCAGCAGTCCCCACTCCCCTTTAATCTTTGGCGCCGGGCTCGGAATCATGGCATTTGACAACCTCACACAATGGGTGCCATGGATACAAGCACTGCTCTTGCTCCCGTCATGGATGACTGTTACGAACGAAATTCCAAGCGCCGTGCTTTTTCCGACACACTTTGAATGTATTGTCTACTTTTCACTTCATAATCATTTAACAAGGAATGTCGGTTATACTGTCCCTTTATTACCATTGAGGAAATCACTCGCCATGGTGAGGTGAAATCATTTCCTGAAGTGCCCTGGCATTAAGGGACAGAAGTGTGTGATGTGAACGCACCACTCTCAATCTCTGAAACCTGTGGTCTTAGCCACTACATGCCCTTCAGTGCGATTAAAAAGGCATTTTTATACTTGATACCGATCACAATCTTCAGGCATGAACGCATAGTCGAAATGACGTTATGGAAGTCTTATGGAAAAAGCCAATGCATATACCCAGGGTCTACAGGGCAAAAAATGATCTATACTAAATCTTCTCAGAAATTCTCATCTTAAATAGGAATTCTGAGGGGAGAAGTTTTGCTGAGATATCAAATGTAGTTAGTAGGAACAGCAGCTGTACTGACTGCGTTTTTACACCCTAAAACACTAAGAAGGAATCCGGAAAATCCGTTTTATGCTCCCCCAGCACGCGGCGCTTTTGATTAAACTTCAAGTTTTCAGACATTTACCCTTTTTTTGATCCAGGTATAATTTTAAAACAGTTATGTTTTATTCAGCGTGGAAGACCTACCTTTGTCAGAAAAGGAACAGATTATTTTGGTGTCAAAATTCCCCTCACAAATGTCATTGTTCACATTTTTGCTTCTGCATTAATGAAAGAAGAATTTCAATAGGCGTTTCCTGTATTGCGAGATCTATTCTGACTGCAGGATTTCAAAGAACGAGAAATGGATTGTTAGGGAAATCTGAAGCTTGTATTAAAAGTTCAATTCGCTGAGCAGTCAAAAGAACTGTGGGCGAGGAAAACAAAGAATATTTTACTCAACCAACTTTTCCATAAAAAAAGTCACGCAATTTACAACATTTGATTCCTTTGCCTCTTTGTCATTCAGAAATAATACATCAAAACGAGTTTTTTCGTTCTCTCTTAATTTCGCAGGCATAGAGAGTAGTTGGTTCCTGCAAATAATCTTTCCTAAGATTTAAAAGAAATCGATAAAGAGAAAAATGATGAGTATGGAGAGAGACATGGTGTCAGTTCAAGCCTTTGATAAAAATTAAAATCCTCCTTTCTACAGTAAGTAGTGTAAATCGTTAGCAATAACACTTTCATTTTTATAAATACTATAGTGAGAGAGAGTAAAATAGTGGTTTATGGAAACACATACACTAGCATGAAGCTAGTGTATTCTAGGACTAAGCCTGCTTAGTGCGTAGGTAATCATCGAGAGCTGGTATCTCTCCGGAAGAAACTCAAAACGAATACACTGCTCCGTGACCTTCTTTCGAGTCCCAAGTAGCATCTCCAGCCATAGGAGTAGCGTCCTAGCAAAATAAAACTTCTAAAACAATTTTTAAATTACTTTATACTTCTTTTTTGGAGAAAACGCCTTCTTTGTGAATGTTCGGAAAAATGTTTAAATACCTCTTTTTTTCCTTAAAAGAATCTTAGAGTGGCATGCAGCCTGAAGCTCTCTGGGCACTTGTGCAGCGAGACGCAGCAGTCCCCACTCCCCTTTAATCTTTGGCGCCGGGCTCGGAATCATGGCATTTGACAACCTCACACAATGGGTGCCATGGATACAAGCACTGCTCTTGCTCCCGTCATGGATGACTGTTACGAACGAAATTCCAAGCGCCGTGCTTTTTCCGACACACTTTGAATGTATTGTCTACTTTTCACTTCATAATCATTTAACAAGGAATGTCGGTTATACTGTCCCTTTATTACCATTGAGGAAATCACTCGCCATGGTGAGGTGAAATCATTTCCTGAAGTGCCCTGGCATTAAGGGACACAAGTGTGTGATGTGAACGCACCACTCTCAATCTCTGAAACCTGTGGTCTTAGCCACTACATGCCCTTCAGTGCGATTAAAAAGGCATTTTTATACTTGATACCGATCACAATCTTCAGGCATGAACGCATAGTCGAAATGACGTTATGGAAGTCTTATGGAAAAAGCCAATGCATATACCCAGGGTCTACAGGGCAAAAAATGATCTATACTAAATCTTCTCAGAAATTCTCATCTTAAATAGGAATTCTGAGGGGAGAAGTTTTGCTGAGATATCAAATGTAGTTAGTAGGAACAGCAGCTGTACTAACTGCGTTTTTACACCCTAAAACACTAAGAAGGAATCCGGAAAATCCGTTTTATGCTCCCCCAGCACGCGGCGCTTTTGATTAAACTTCAAGTTTTCAGACATTTACCCTTTTTTTGATCCAGGTATAATTTTAAAACAGTTATGTTTTATTCAGCGTGGAAGACCTACCTTTGTCAGAAAAGGAACAGATTATTTTGGTGTCAAAATTCCCCTCACAAATGTCATTGTTCACATTTTTGCTTCTGCATTAATGAAAGAAGAATTTCAATAGGCGTTTCCTGTATTGCGAGATCTATTCTGACTGCAGGATTTCAAAGAACGAGAAATGGATTGTTAGGGAAATCTGAAGCTTGTATTAAAAGTTCAATTCGCTGAGCAGTCAAAAGAACTGTGGGCGAGGAAAACAAAGAATATTTTACTCAACCAACTTTTCCATAAAAAAAGTCACGCAATTTACAACATTTGATTCCTTTGCCTCTTTGTCATTCAGAAATAATACATCAAAACGAGTTTTTTCGTTCTCTCTTAATTTCGCAGGCATAGAGAGTAGTTGGTTCCTGCAAATAATCTTTCCTAAGATTTAAAAGAAATCGATAAAGAGAAAAATGATGAGTATGGAGAGAGACATGGTGTCAGTTCAAGCCTTTGATAAAAATTAAAATCCTCCTTTCTACAGTAAGTAGTGTAAATCGTTAGCAATAACACTTTCATTTTTATAAATACTATAGTGAGAGAGAGTAAAATAGTGGTTTATGGAAACACATACACTAGCATGAAGCTAGTGTATTCTAGGACTAAGCCTGCTTAGTGCGTAGGTAATCATCGAGAGCTGGTATCTCTCCGGAAGAAACTCAAAACGAATACACTGCTCCGTGACCTTCTTTCGAGTCCCAAGTAGCATCTCCAGCCATAGGAGTAGCATCCTAGCAAAATAAAACTTCTAAAACAATTTTTAAATTACTTTATACTTCTTTTTTGGAGAAAACGCCTTCTTTGTGAATGTTCGGAAAAATGTTTAAATACCTCTTTTTTTCCTTAAAAGAATCTTAGAGTGGCATGCAGCCTGAAGCTCTCTGGGCACTTGTGCAGCGAGACGCAGCAGTCCCCACTCCCCTTTAATCTTTGGCGCCGGGCTCGGAATCATGGCATTTGACAACCTCACACAATGGGTGCCATGGATACAAGCACTGCTCTTGCTCCCGTCATGGATGACTGTTACGAACGAAATTCCAAGCGCCGTGCTTTTTCCGACACACTTTGAATGTATTGTCTACTTTTCACTTCATAATCATTTAACAAGGAATGTCGGTTATACTGTCCCTTTATTACCATTGAGGAAATCACTCGCCATGGTGAGGTGAAATCATTTCCTGAAGTGCCCTGGCATTAAGGGACACAAGTGTGTGATGTGAACGCACCACTCTCAATCTCTGAAACCTGTGGTCTTAGCCACTACATGCCCTTCAGTGCGATTAAAAAGGCATTTTTATACTTGATACCGATCACAATCTTCAGGCATGAACGCATAGTCGAAATGACGTTATGGAAGTCTTATGGAAAAAGCCAATGCATATACCCAGGGTCTACAGGGCAAAAAATGATCTATACTAAATCTTCTCAGAAATTCTCATCTTAAATAGGAATTCTGAGGGGAGAAGTTTTGCTGAGATATCAAATGTAGTTAGTAGGAACAGCAGCTGTACTAACTGCGTTTTTACACCCTAAAACACTAAGAAGGAATCCGGAAAATCCGTTTTATGCTCCCCCAGCACGCGGCGCTTTTGATTAAACTTCAAGTTTTCAGACATTTACCCTTTTTTTGATCCAGGTATAATTTTAAAACAGTTATGTTTTATTCAGCGTGGAAGACCTACCTTTGTCAGAAAAGGAACAGATTATTTTGGTGTCAAAATTCCCCTCACAAATGTCATTGTTCACATTTTTGCTTCTGCATTAATGAAAGAAGAATTTCAATAGGCGTTTCCTGTATTGCGAGATCTATTCTGACTGCAGGATTTCAAAGAACGAGAAATGGATTGTTAGGGAAATCTGAAGCTTGTATTAAAAGTTCAATTCGCTGAGCAGTCAAAAGAACTGTGGGCGAGGAAAACAAAGAATATTTTACTCAACCAACTTTTCCATAAAAAAAGTCACGCAATTTACAACATTTGATTCCTTTGCCTCTTTGTCATTCAGAAATAATACATCAAAACGAGTTTTTTCGTTCTCTCTTAATTTCGCAGGCATAGAGAGTAGTTGGTTCCTGCAAATAATCTTTCCTAAGATTTAAAAGAAATCGATAAAGAGAAAAATGATGAGTATGGAGAGAGACATGGTGTCAGTTCAAGCCTTTGATAAAAATTAAAATCCTCCTTTCTACAGTAAGTAGTGTAAATCGTTAGCAATAACACTTTCATTTTTATAAATACTATAGTGAGAGAGAGTAAAATAGTGGTTTATGGAAACACATACACTAGCATGAAGCTAGTGTATTCTAGGACTAAGCCTGCTTAGTGCGTAGGTAATCATCGAGAGCTGGTATCTCTCCGGAAGAAACTCAAAACGAATACACTGCTCCGTGACCTTCTTTCGAGTCCCAAGTAGCATCTCCAGCCATAGGAGTAGCGTCCTAGCAAAATAAAACTTCTAAAACAATTTTTAAATTACTTTATACTTCTTTTTTGGAGAAAACGCCTTCTTTGTGAATGTTCGGAAAAATGTTTAAATACCTCTTTTTTTCCTTAAAAGAATCTTAGAGTGGCATGCAGCCTGAAGCTCTCTGGGCACTTGTGCAGCGAGACGCAGCAGTCCCCACTCCCCTTTAATCTTTGGCGCCGGGCTCGGAATCATGGCATTTGACAACCTCACACAATGGGTGCCATGGATACAAGCACTGCTCTTGCTCCCGTCATGGATGACTGTTACGAACGAAATTCCAAGCGCCGTGCTTTTTCCGACACACTTTGAATGTATTGTCTACTTTTCACTTCATAATCATTTAACAAGGAATGTCGGTTATACTGTCCCTTTATTACCATTGAGGAAATCACTCGCCATGGTGAGGTGAAATCATTTCCTGAAGTGCCCTGGCATTAAGGGACACAAGTGTGTGATGTGAACGCACCACTCTCAATCTCTGAAACCTGTGGTCTTAGCCACTACATGCCCTTCAGTGCGATTAAAAAGGCATTTTTATACTTGATACCGATCACAATCTTCAGGCATGAACGCATAGTCGAAATGACGTTATGGAAGTCTTATGGAAAAAGCCAATGCATATACCCAGGGTCTACAGGGCAAAAAATGATCTATACTAAATCTTCTCAGAAATTCTCATCTTAAATAGGAATTCTGAGGGGAGAAGTTTTGCTGAGATATCAAATGTAGTTAGTAGGAACAGCAGCTGTACTAACTGCGTTTTTACACCCTAAAACACTAAGAAGGAATCCGGAAAATCCGTTTTATGCTCCCCCAGCACGCGGCGCTTTTGATTAAACTTCAAGTTTTCAGACATTTACCCTTTTTTTGATCCAGGTATAATTTTAAAACAGTTATGTTTTATTCAGCGTGGAAGACCTACCTTTGTCAGAAAAGGAACAGATTATTTTGGTGTCAAAATTCCCCTCACAAATGTCATTGTTCACATTTTTGCTTCTGCATTAATGAAAGAAGAATTTCAATAGGCGTTTCCTGTATTGCGAGATCTATTCTGACTGCAGGATTTCAAAGAACGAGAAATGGATTGTTAGGGAAATCTGAAGCTTGTATTAAAAGTTCAATTCGCTGAGCAGTCAAAAGAACTGTGGGCGAGGAAAACAAAGAATATTTTACTCAACCAACTTTTCCATAAAAAAAGTCACGCAATTTACAACATTTGATTCCTTTGCCTCTTTGTCATTCAGAAATAATACATCAAAACGAGTTTTTTCGTTCTCTCTTAATTTCGCAGGCATAGAGAGTAGTTGGTTCCTGCAAATAATCTTTCCTAAGATTTAAAAGAAATCGATAAAGAGAAAAATGATGAGTATGGAGAGAGACATGGTGTCAGTTCAAGCCTTTGATAAAAATTAAAATCCTCCTTTCTACAGTAAGTAGTGTAAATCGTTAGCAATAACACTTTCATTTTTATAAATACTATAGTGAGAGAGAGTAAAATAGTGGTTTATGGAAACACATACACTAGCATGAAGCTAGTGTATTCTAGGACTAAGCCTGCTTAGTGCGTAGGTAATCATCGAGAGCTGGTATCTCTCCGGAAGAAACTCAAAACGAATACACTGCTCCGTGACCTTCTTTCGAGTCCCAAGTAGCATCTCCAGCCATAGGAGTAGCGTCCTAGCAAAATAAAACTTCTAAAACAATTTTTAAATTACTTTATACTTCTTTTTTGGAGAAAACGCCTTCTTTGTGAATGTTCGGAAAAATGTTTAAATACCTCTTTTTTTCCTTAAAAGAATCTTAGAGTGGCATGCAGCCTGAAGCTCTCTGGGCACTTGTGCAGCGAGACGCAGCAGTCCCCACTCCCCTTTAATCTTTGGCGCCGGGCTCGGAATCATGGCATTTGACAACCTCACACAATGGGTGCCATGGATACAAGCACTGCTCTTGCTCCCGTCATGGATGACTGTTACGAACGAAATTCCAAGCGCCGTGCTTTTTCCGACACACTTTGAATGTATTGTCTACTTTTCACTTCATAATCATTTAACAAGGAATGTCGGTTATACTGTCCCTTTATTACCATTGAGGAAATCACTCGCCATGGTGAGGTGAAATCATTTCCTGAAGTGCCCTGGCATTAAGGGACAGAAGTGTGTGATGTGAACGCACCACTCTCAATCTCTGAAACCTGTGGTCTTAGCCACTACATGCCCTTCAGTGCGATTAAAAAGGCATTTTTATACTTGATACCGATCACAATCTTCAGGCATGAACGCATAGTCGAAATGACGTTATGGAAGTCTTATGGAAAAAGCCAATGCATATACCCAGGGTCTACAGGGCAAAAAATGATCTATACTAAATCTTCTCAGAAATTCTCATCTTAAATAGGAATTCTGAGGGGAGAAGTTTTGCTGAGATATCAAATGTAGTTAGTAGGAACAGCAGCTGTACTAACTGCGTTTTTACACCCTAAAACACTAAGAAGGAATCCGGAAAATCCGTTTTATGCTCCCCCAGCACGCGGCGCTTTTGATTAAACTTCAAGTTTTCAGACATTTACCCTTTTTTTGATCCAGGTATAATTTTAAAACAGTTATGTTTTATTCAGCGTGGAAGACCTACCTTTGTCAGAAAAGGAACAGATTATTTTGGTGTCAAAATTCCCCTCACAAATGTCATTGTTCACATTTTTGCTTCTGCATTAATGAAAGAAGAATTTCAATAGGCGTTTCCTGTATTGCGAGATCTATTCTGACTGCAGGATTTCAAAGAACGAGAAATGGATTGTTAGGGAAATCTGAAGCTTGTATTAAAAGTTCAATTCGCTGAGCAGTCAAAAGAACTGTGGGCGAGGAAAACAAAGAATATTTTACTCAACCAACTTTTCCATAAAAAAAGTCACGCAATTTACAACATTTGATTCCTTTGCCTCTTTGTCATTCAGAAATAATACATCAAAACGAGTTTTTTCGTTCTCTCTTAATTTCGCAGGCATAGAGAGTAGTTGGTTCCTGCAAATAATCTTTCCTAAGATTTAAAAGAAATCGATAAAGAGAAAAATGATGAGTATGGAGAGAGACATGGTGTCAGTTCAAGCCTTTGATAAAAATTAAAATCCTCCTTTCTACAGTAAGTAGTGTAAATCGTTAGCAATAACACTTTCATTTTTATAAATACTATAGTGAGAGAGAGTAAAATAGTGGTTTATGGAAACACATACACTAGCATGAAGCTAGTGTATTCTAGGACTAAGCCTGCTTAGTGCGTAGGTAATCATCGAGAGCTGGTATCTCTCCGGAAGAAACTCAAAACGAATACACTGCTCCGTGACCTTCTTTCGAGTCCCAAGTAGCATCTCCAGCCATAGGAGTAGCGTCCTAGCAAAATAAAACTTCTAAAACAATTTTTAAATTACTTTATACTTCTTTTTTGGAGAAAACGCCTTCTTTGTGAATGTTCGGAAAAATGTTTAAATACCTCTTTTTTTCCTTAAAAGAATCTTAGAGTGGCATGCAGCCTGAAGCTCTCTGGGCACTTGTGCAGCGAGACGCAGCAGTCCCCACTCCCCTTTAATCTTTGGCGCCGGGCTCGGAATCATGGCATTTGACAACCTCACACAATGGGTGCCATGGATACAAGCACTGCTCTTGCTCCCGTCATGGATGACTGTTACGAACGAAATTCCAAGCGCCGTGCTTTTTCCGACACACTTTGAATGTATTGTCTACTTTTCACTTCATAATCATTTAACAAGGAATGTCGGTTATACTGTCCCTTTATTACCATTGAGGAAATCACTCGCCATGGTGAGGTGAAATCATTTCCTGAAGTGCCCTGGCATTAAGGGACAGAAGTGTGTGATGTGAACGCACCACTCTCAATCTCTGAAACCTGTGGTCTTAGCCACTACATGCCCTTCAGTGCGATTAAAAAGGCATTTTTATACTTGATACCGATCACAATCTTCAGGCATGAACGCATAGTCGAAATGACGTTATGGAAGTCTTATGGAAAAAGCCAATGCATATACCCAGGGTCTACAGGGCAAAAAATGATCTATACTAAATCTTCTCAGAAATTCTCATCTTAAATAGGAATTCTGAGGGGAGAAGTTTTGCTGAGATATCAAATGTAGTTAGTAGGAACAGCAGCTGTACTAACTGCGTTTTTACACCCTAAAACACTAAGAAGGAATCCGGAAAATCCGTTTTATGCTCCCCCAGCACGCGGCGCTTTTGATTAAACTTCAAGTTTTCAGACATTTACCCTTTTTTTGATCCAGGTATAATTTTAAAACAGTTATGTTTTATTCAGCGTGGAAGACCTACCTTTGTCAGAAAAGGAACAGATTATTTTGGTGTCAAAATTCCCCTCACAAATGTCATTGTTCACATTTTTGCTTCTGCATTAATGAAAGAAGAATTTCAATAGGCGTTTCCTGTATTGCGAGATCTATTCTGACTGCAGGATTTCAAAGAACGAGAAATGGATTGTTAGGGAAATCTGAAGCTTGTATTAAAAGTTCAATTCGCTGAGCAGTCAAAAGAACTGTGGGCGAGGAAAACAAAGAATATTTTACTCAACCAACTTTTCCATAAAAAAAGTCACGCAATTTACAACATTTGATTCCTTTGCCTCTTTGTCATTCAGAAATAATACATCAAAACGAGTTTTTTCGTTCTCTCTTAATTTCGCAGGCATAGAGAGTAGTTGGTTCCTGCAAATAATCTTTCCTAAGATTTAAAAGAAATCGATAAAGAGAAAAATGATGAGTATGGAGAGAGACATGGTGTCAGTTCAAGCCTTTGATAAAAATTAAAATCCTCCTTTCTACAGTAAGTAGTGTAAATCGTTAGCAATAACACTTTCATTTTTATAAATACTATAGTGAGAGAGAGTAAAATAGTGGTTTATGGAAACACATACACTAGCATGAAGCTAGTGTATTCTAGGACTAAGCCTGCTTAGTGCGTAGGTAATCATCGAGAGCTGGTATCTCTCCGGAAGAAACTCAAAACGAATACACTGCTCCGTGACCTTCTTTCGAGTCCCAAGTAGCATCTCCAGCCATAGGAGTAGCATCCTAGCAAAATAAAACTTCTAAAACAATTTTTAAATTACTTTATACTTCTTTTTTGGAGAAAACGCCTTCTTTGTGAATGTTCGGAAAAATGTTTAAATACCTCTTTTTTTCCTTAAAAGAATCTTAGAGTGGCATGCAGCCTGAAGCTCTCTGGGCACTTGTGCAGCGAGACGCAGCAGTCCCCACTCCCCTTTAATCTTTGGCGCCGGGCTCGGAATCATGGCATTTGACAACCTCACACAATGGGTGCCATGGATACAAGCACTGCTCTTGCTCCCGTCATGGATGACTGTTACGAACGAAATTCCAAGCGCCGTGCTTTTTCCGACACACTTTGAATGTATTGTCTACTTTTCACTTCATAATCATTTAACAAGGAATGTCGGTTATACTGTCCCTTTATTACCATTGAGGAAATCACTCGCCATGGTGAGGTGAAATCATTTCCTGAAGTGCCCTGGCATTAAGGGACAGAAGTGTGTGATGTGAACGCACCACTCTCAATCTCTGAAACCTGTGGTCTTAGCCACTACATGCCCTTCAGTGCGATTAAAAAGGCATTTTTATACTTGATACCGATCACAATCTTCAGGCATGAACGCATAGTCGAAATGACGTTATGGAAGTCTTATGGAAAAAGCCAATGCATATACCCAGGGTCTACAGGGCAAAAAATGATCTATACTAAATCTTCTCAGAAATTCTCATCTTAAATAGGAATTCTGAGGGGAGAAGTTTTGCTGAGATATCAAATGTAGTTAGTAGGAACAGCAGCTGTACTAACTGCGTTTTTACACCCTAAAACACTAAGAAGGAATCCGGAAAATCCGTTTTATGCTCCCCCAGCACGCGGCGCTTTTGATTAAACTTCAAGTTTTCAGACATTTACCCTTTTTTTGATCCAGGTATAATTTTAAAACAGTTATGTTTTATTCAGCGTGGAAGACCTACCTTTGTCAGAAAAGGAACAGATTATTTTGGTGTCAAAATTCCCCTCACAAATGTCATTGTTCACATTTTTGCTTCTGCATTAATGAAAGAAGAATTTCAATAGGCGTTTCCTGTATTGCGAGATCTATTCTGACTGCAGGATTTCAAAGAACGAGAAATGGATTGTTAGGGAAATCTGAAGCTTGTATTAAAAGTTCAATTCGCTGAGCAGTCAAAAGAACTGTGGGCGAGGAAAACAAAGAATATTTTACTCAACCAACTTTTCCATAAAAAAAGTCACGCAATTTACAACATTTGATTCCTTTGCCTCTTTGTCATTCAGAAATAATACATCAAAACGAGTTTTTTCGTTCTCTCTTAATTTCGCAGGCATAGAGAGTAGTTGGTTCCTGCAAATAATCTTTCCTAAGATTTAAAAGAAATCGATAAAGAGAAAAATGATGAGTATGGAGAGAGACATGGTGTCAGTTCAAGCCTTTGATAAAAATTAAAATCCTCCTTTCTACAGTAAGTAGTGTAAATCGTTAGCAATAACACTTTCATTTTTATAAATACTATAGTGAGAGAGAGTAAAATAGTGGTTTATGGAAACACATACACTAGCATGAAGCTAGTGTATTCTAGGACTAAGCCTGCTTAGTGCGTAGGTAATCATCGAGAGCTGGTATCTCTCCGGAAGAAACTCAAAACGAATACACTGCTCCGTGACCTTCTTTCGAGTCCCAAGTAGCATCTCCAGCCATAGGAGTAGCATCCTAGCAAAATAAAACTTCTAAAACAATTTTTAAATTACTTTATACTTCTTTTTTGGAGAAAACGCCTTCTTTGTGAATGTTCGGAAAAATGTTTAAATACCTCTTTTTTTCCTTAAAAGAATCTTAGAGTGGCATGCAGCCTGAAGCTCTCTGGGCACTTGTGCAGCGAGACGCAGCAGTCCCCACTCCCCTTTAATCTTTGGCGCCGGGCTCGGAATCATGGCATTTGACAACCTCACACAATGGGTGCCATGGATACAAGCACTGCTCTTGCTCCCGTCATGGATGACTGTTACGAACGAAATTCCAAGCGCCGTGCTTTTTCCGACACACTTTGAATGTATTGTCTACTTTTCACTTCATAATCATTTAACAAGGAATGTCGGTTATACTGTCCCTTTATTACCATTGAGGAAATCACTCGCCATGGTGAGGTGAAATCATTTCCTGAAGTGCCCTGGCATTAAGGGACAGAAGTGTGTGATGTGAACGCACCACTCTCAATCTCTGAAACCTGTGGTCTTAGCCACTACATGCCCTTCAGTGCGATTAAAAAGGCATTTTTATACTTGATACCGATCACAATCTTCAGGCATGAACGCATAGTCGAAATGACGTTATGGAAGTCTTATGGAAAAAGCCAATGCATATACCCAGGGTCTACAGGGCAAAAAATGATCTATACTAAATCTTCTCAGAAATTCTCATCTTAAATAGGAATTCTGAGGGGAGAAGTTTTGCTGAGATATCAAATGTAGTTAGTAGGAACAGCAGCTGTACTGACTGCGTTTTTACACCCTAAAACACTAAGAAGGAATCCGGAAAATCCGTTTTATGCTCCCCAGCACGCGGCGCTTTTGATTAAACTTCAAGTTTTCAGACATTTACCCTTTTTTTGATCCAGGTATAATTTTAAAACAGTTATGTTTTATTCAGCGTGGAAGACCTACCTTTGTCAGAAAAGGAACAGATTATTTTGGTGTCAAAATTCCCCTCACAAATGTCATTGTTCACATTTTTGCTTCTGCATTAATGAAAGAAGAATTTCAATAGGCGTTTCCTGTATTGCGAGATCTATTCTGACTGCAGGATTTCAAAGAACGAGAAATGGATTGTTAGGGAAATCTGAAGCTTGTATTAACAGTTCAATTCGCTGAGCAGTCAAAAGAACTGTGGGCGAGGAAAACAAAGAATATTTTACTCAACCAACTTTTCCATAAAAAAAGTCACGCAATTTACAACATTTGATTCCTTTGCCTCTTTGTCATTCAGAAATAATACATCAAAACGAGTTTTTTCGTTCTCTCTTAATTTCGCAGGCATAGAGAGTAGTTGGTTCCTGCAAATAATCTTTCCTAAGATTTAAAAGAAATCGATAAAGAGAAAAATGATGAGTATGGAGAGAGACATGGTGTCAGTTCAAGCCTTTGATAAAAATTAAAATCCTCCTTTCTACAGTAAGTAGTGTAAATCGTTAGCAATAACACTTTCATTTTTATAAATACTATAGTGAGAGAGAGAGTAAAATAGTGGTTTATGGAAACACATACACTAGCATGAAGCTAGTGTATTCTAGGACTAAGCCTGCTTAGTGCGTAGGTAATCATCGAGAGCTGGTATCTCTCCGGAAGAAACTCAAAACGAATACACTGCTCCGTGACCTTCTTTCGAGTCCCAAGTAGCATCTCCAGCCATAGGAGTAGCGTCCTAGCAAAATAAAACTTCTAAAACAATTTTTAATTTACTTTATACTTCTTTTTTGGAGAAAACGCCTTTTTTGTGAATGTTCGGAAAAATGTTTAAATACCTCTTTTTCCTTAAAAGAATCTTAGAGTGGCATGCAGCCTGAAGCTCTCTGGGCACTTGTGCAGCGAGACGCAGCAGTCCCCACTCCCCTTTAATCTTTGGCGCCGGGCTCGGAATCATGGCATTTGACAACCTCACACAATGGGTGCCATGGATACAAGCACTGCTCTTGCTCCCGTCATGGATGACTGTTACGAACGAAATTCCAAGCGCCGTGCTTTTTCCGACACACTTTGAATGTATTGTCTACTTTTCACTTCATAATCATTTAACAAGGAATGTCGGTTATACTGTCCCTTTATTACCATTGAGGAAATCACTCGCCATGGTGAGGTGAAATCATTTCCTGAAGTGCCCTGGCATTAAGGGACAGAAGTGTGTGATGTGAACGCACCACTCTCAATCTCTGAAACCTGTGGTCTTAGCCACTACATGCCCTTCAGTGCGATTAAAAAGGCATTTTTATACTTGATACCGATCACAATCTTCAGGCATGAACGCATAGTCGAAATGACGTTATGGAAGTCTTATGGAAAAAGCCAATGCATATACCCAGGGTCTACAGGGCAAAAAATGATCTATACTAAATCTTCTCAGAAATTCTCATCTTAAATAGGAATTCTGAGGGGAGAAGTTTTGCTGAGATATCAAATGTAGTTAGTAGGAACAGCAGCTGTACTGACTGCGTTTTTACACCCTAAAACACTAAGAAGGAATCCGGAAAATCCGTTTTATGCTCCCCAGCACGCGGCGCTTTTGATTAAACTTCAAGTTTTCAGACATTTACCCTTTTTTTGATCCAGGTATAATTTTAAAACAGTTATGTTTTATTCAGCGTGGAAGACCTACCTTTGTCAGAAAAGGAACAGATTATTTTGGTGTCAAAATTCCCCTCACAAATGTCATTGTTCACATTTTTGCTTCTGCATTAATGAAAGAAGAATTTCAATAGGCGTTTCCTGTATTGCGAGATCTATTCTGACTGCAGGATTTCAAAGAACGAGAAATGGATTGTTAGGGAAATCTGAAGCTTGTATTAACAGTTCAATTCGCTGAGCAGTCAAAAGAACTGTGGGCGAGGAAAACAAAGAATATTTTACTCAACCAACTTTTCCATAAAAAAAGTCACGCAATTTACAACATTTGATTCCTTTGCCTCTTTGTCATTCAGAAATAATACATCAAAACGAGTTTTTTCGTTCTCTCTTAATTTCGCAGGCATAGAGAGTAGTTGGTTCCTGCAAATAATCTTTCCTAAGATTTAAAAGAAATCGATAAAGAGAAAAATGATGAGTATGGAGAGAGACATGGTGTCAGTTCAAGCCTTTGATAAAAATTAAAATCCTCCTTTCTACAGTAAGTAGTGTAAATCGTTAGCAATAACACTTTCATTTTTATAAATACTATAGTGAGAGAGAGAGTAAAATAGTGGTTTAAGGAAACACATACACTAGCATGAAGCTAGTGTATTCTAGGACTAAGCCTGCTTAGTGCGTAGGTAATCATCGAGAGCTGGTATCTCTCCGGAAGAAACTCAAAACGAATACACTGCTCCGTGACCTTCTTTCGAGTCCCAAGTAGCATCTCCAGCCATAGGAGTAGCGTCCTAGCAAAATAAAACTTCTAAAACAATTTTTAATTTACTTTATACTTCTTTTTTGGAGAAAACGCCTTTTTTGTGAATGTTCGGAAAAATGTTTAAATACCTCTTTTTCCTTAAAAGAATCTTAGAGTGGCATGCAGCCTGAAGCTCTCTGGGCACTTGTGCAGCGAGACGCAGCAGTCCCCACTCCCCTTTAATCTTTGGCGCCGGGCTCGGAATCATGGCATTTGACAACCTCACACAATGGGTGCCATGGATACAAGCACTGCTCTTGCTCCCGTCATGGATGACTGTTACGAACGAAATTCCAAGCGCCGTGCTTTTTCCGACACACTTTGAATGTATTGTCTACTTTTCACTTCATAATCATTTAACAAGGAATGTCGGTTATACTGTCCCTTTATTACCATTGAGGAAATCACTCGCCATGGTGAGGTGAAATCATTTCCTGAAGTGCCCTGGCATTAAGGGACAGAAGTGTGTGATGTGAACGCACCACTCTCAATCTCTGAAACCTGTGGTCTTAGCCACTACATGCCCTTCAGTGCGATTAAAAAGGCATTTTTATACTTGATACCGATCACAATCTTCAGGCATGAACGCATAGTCGAAATGACGTTATGGAAGTCTTATGGAAAAAGCCAATGCATATACCCAGGGTCTACAGGGCAAAAAATGATCTATACTAAATCTTCTCAGAAATTCTCATCTTAAATAGGAATTCTGAGGGGAGAAGTTTTGCTGAGATATCAAATGTAGTTAGTAGGAACAGCAGCTGTACTGACTGCGTTTTTACACCCTAAAACACTAAGAAGGAATCCGGAAAATCCGTTTTATGCTCCCCAGCACGCGGCGCTTTTGATTAAACTTCAAGTTTTCAGACATTTACCCTTTTTTGGATCCAGGTATAATTTTAAAACAGTTATGTTTTATTCAGCGTGGAAGACCTACCTTTGTCAGAAAAGGAACAGATTATTTTGGTGTCAAAATTCCCCTCACAAATGTCATTGTTCACATTTTTGCTTCTGCATTAATGAAAGAAGAATTTCAATAGGCGTTTCCTGTATTGCGAGATCTATTCTGACTGCAGGATTTCAAAGAACGAGAAATGGATTGTTAGGGAAATCTGAAGCTTGTATTAACAGTTCAATTCGCTGAGCAGTCAAAAGAACTGTGGGCGAGGAAAACAAAGAATATTTTACTCAACCAACTTTTCCATAAAAAAAGTCACGCAATTTACAACATTTGATTCCTTTGCCTCTTTGTCATTCAGAAATAATACATCAAAACGAGTTTTTTCGTTCTCTCTTAATTTCGCAGGCATAGAGAGTAGTTGGTTCCTGCAAATAATCTTTCCTAAGATTTAAAAGAAATCGATAAAGAGAAAAATGATGAGTATGGAGAGAGACATGGTGTCAGTTCAAGCCTTTGATAAAAATTAAAATCCTCCTTTCTACAGTAAGTAGTGTAAATCGTTAGCAATAACACTTTCATTTTTATAAATACTATAGTGAGAGAGAGAGTAAAATAGTGGTTTATGGAAACACATACACTAGCATGAAGCTAGTGTATTCTAGGACTAAGCCTGCTTAGTGCGTAGGTAATCATCGAGAGCTGGTATCTCTCCGGAAGAAACTCAAAACGAATACACTGCTCCGTGACCTTCTTTAGAGTCCCAAGTAGCATCTCCAGCCATAGGAGTAGCGTCCTAGCAAAATAAAACTTCTAAAACAATTTTTAAATTACTTTATACTTCTTTTTTGGAGAAAACGCCTTCTTTGTGAATGTTCGGAAAAATGTTTAAATACCTCTTTTTTTCCTTAAAAGAATCTTAGAGTGGCATGCAGCCTGAAGCTCTCTGGGCACTTGTGCAGCGAGACGCAGCAGTCCCCACTCCCCTTTAATCTTTGGCGCCGGGCTCGGAATCATGGCATTTGACAACCTCACACAATGGGTGCCATGGATACAAGCACTGCTCTTGCTCCCGTCATGGATGACTGTTACGAACGAAATTCCAAGCGCCGTGCTTTTTCCGACACACTTTGAATGTATTGTCTACTTTTCACTTCATAATCATTTAACAAGGAATGTCGGTTATACTGTCCCTTTATTACCATTGAGGAAATCACTCGCCATGGTGAGGTGAAATCATTTCCTGAAGTGCCCTGGCATTAAGGGACAGAAGTGTGTGATGTGAACGCACCACTCTCAATCTCTGAAACCTGTGGTCTTAGCCACTACATGCCCTTCAGTGCGATTAAAAAGGCATTTTTATACTTGATACCGATCACAATCTTCAGGCATGAACGCATAGTCGAAATGACGTTATGGAAGTCTTATGGAAAAAGCCAATGCATATACCCAGGGTCTACAGGGCAAAAAATGATCTATACTAAATCTTCTCAGAAATTCTCATCTTAAATAGGAATTCTGAGGGGAGAAGTTTTGCTGAGATATCAAATGTAGTTAGTAGGAACAGCAGCTGTACTGACTGCGTTTTTACACCCTAAAACACTAAGAAGGAATCCGGAAAATCCGTTTTATGCTCCCCAGCACGCGGCGCTTTTGATTAAACTTCAAGTTTTCAGACATTTACCCTTTTTTGGATCCAGGTATAATTTTAAAACAGTTATGTTTTATTCAGCGTGGAAGACCTACCTTTGTCAGAAAAGGAACAGATTATTTTGGTGTCAAAATTCCCCTCACAAATGTCATTGTTCACATTTTTGCTTCTGCATTAATGAAAGAAGAATTTCAATAGGCGTTTCCTGTATTGCGAGATCTATTCTGACTGCAGGATTTCAAAGAACGAGAAATGGATTGTTAGGGAAATCTGAAGCTTGTATTAACAGTTCAATTCGCTGAGCAGTCAAAAGAACTGTGGGCGAGGAAAACAAAGAATATTTTACTCAACCAACTTTTCCATAAAAAAAGTCACGCAATTTACAACATTTGATTCCTTTGCCTCTTTGTCATTCAGAAATAATACATCAAAACGAGTTTTTTCGTTCTCTCTTAATTTCGCAGGCATAGAGAGTAGTTGGTTCCTGCAAATAATCTTTCCTAAGATTTAAAAGAAATCGATAAAGAGAAAAATGATGAGTATGGAGAGAGACATGGTGTCAGTTCAAGCCTTTGATAAAAATTAAAATCCTCCTTTCTACAGTAAGTAGTGTAAATCGTTAGCAATAACACTTTCATTTTTATAAATACTATAGTGAGAGAGAGAGTAAAATAGTGGTTTATGGAAACACATACACTAGCATGAAGCTAGTGTATTCTAGGACTAAGCCTGCTTAGTGCGTAGGTAATCATCGAGAGCTGGTATCTCTCCGGAAGAAACTCAAAACGAATACACTGCTCCGTGACCTTCTTTCGAGTCCCAAGTAGCATCTCCAGCCATAGGAGTAGCGTCCTAGCAAAATAAAACTTCTAAAACAATTTTTAATTTACTTTATACTTCTTTTTTGGAGAAAACGCCTTTTTTGTGAATGTTCGGAAAAATGTTTAAATACCTCTTTTTCCTTAAAAGAATCTTAGAGTGGCATGCAGCCTGAAGCTCTCTGGGCACTTGTGCAGCGAGACGCAGCAGTCCCCACTCCCCTTTAATCTTTGGCGCCGGGCTCGGAATCATGGCATTTGACAACCTCACACAATGGGTGCCATGGATACAAGCACTGCTCTTGCTCCCGTCATGGATGACTGTTACGAACGAAATTCCAAGCGCCGTGCTTTTTCCGACACACTTTGAATGTATTGTCTACTTTTCACTTCATAATCATTTAACAAGGAATGTCGGTTATACTGTCCCTTTATTACCATTGAGGAAATCACTCGCCATGGTGAGGTGAAATCATTTCCTGAAGTGCCCTGGCATTAAGGGACAGAAGTGTGTGATGTGAACGCACCACTCTCAATCTCTGAAACCTGTGGTCTTAGCCACTACATGCCCTTCAGTGCGATTAAAAAGGCATTTTTATACTTGATACCGATCACAATCTTCAGGCATGAACGCATAGTCGAAATGACGTTATGGAAGTCTTATGGAAAAAGCCAATGCATATACCCAGGGTCTACAGGGCAAAAAATGATCTATACTAAATCTTCTCAGAAATTCTCATCTTAAATAGGAATTCTGAGGGGAGAAGTTTTGCTGAGATATCAAATGTAGTTAGTAGGAACAGCAGCTGTACTAACTGCGTTTTTACACCCTAAAACACTAAGAAGGAATCCGGAAAATCCGTTTTATGCTCCCCCAGCACGCGGCGCTTTTGATTAAACTTCAAGTTTTCAGACATTTACCCTTTTTTGGATCCAGGTATAATTTTAAAACAGTTATGTTTTATTCAGCGTGGAAGACCTACCTTTGTCAGAAAAGGAACAGATTATTTTGGTGTCAAAATTCCCCTCACAAATGTCATTGTTCACATTTTTGCTTCTGCATTAATGAAAGAAGAATTTCAATAGGCGTTTCCTGTATTGCGAGATCTATTCTGACTGCAGGATTTCAAAGAACGAGAAATGGATTGTTAGGGAAATCTGAAGCTTGTATTAACAGTTCAATTCGCTGAGCAGTCAAAAGAACTGTGGGCGAGGAAAACAAAGAATATTTTACTCAACCAACTTTTCCATAAAAAAAGTCACGCAATTTACAACATTTGATTCCTTTGCCTCTTTGTCATTCAGAAATAATACATCAAAACGAGTTTTTTCGTTCTCTCTTAATTTCGCAGGCATAGAGAGTAGTTGGTTCCTGCAAATAATCTTTCCTAAGATTTAAAAGAAATCGATAAAGAGAAAAATGATGAGTATGGAGAGAGACATGGTGTCAGTTCAAGCCTTTGATAAAAATTAAAATCCTCCTTTCTACAGTAAGTAGTGTAAATCGTTAGCAATAACACTTTCATTTTTATAAATACTATAGTGAGAGAGAGTAAAATAGTGGTTTATGGAAACACATACACTAGCATGAAGCTAGTGTATTCTAGGACTAAGCCTGCTTAGTGCGTAGGTAATCATCGAGAGCTGGTATCTCTCCGGAAGAAACTCAAAACGAATACACTGCTCCGTGACCTTCTTTAGAGTCCCAAGTAGCATCTCCAGCCATAGGAGTAGCATCCTAGCAAAATAAAACTTCTAAAACAATTTTTAAATTACTTTATACTTCTTTTTTGGAGAAAACGCCTTTTTTGTGAATGTTCGGAAAAATGTTTAAATACCTCTTTTTTTCCTTAAAAGAATCTTAGAGTGGCATGCAGCCTGAAGCTCTCTGGGCACTTGTGCAGCGAGACGCAGCAGTCCCCACTCCCCTTTAATCTTTGGCGCCGGGCTCGGAATCATGGCATTTGACAACCTCACACAATGGGTGCCATGGATACAAGCACTGCTCTTGCTCCCGTCATGGATGACTGTTACGAACGAAATTCCAAGCGCCGTGCTTTTTCCGACACACTTTGAATGTATTGTCTACTTTTCACTTCATAATCATTTAACAAGGAATGTCGGTTATACTGTCCCTTTATTACCATTGAGGAAATCACTCGCCATGGTGAGGTGAAATCATTTCCTGAAGTGCCCTGGCATTAAGGGACAGAAGTGTGTGATGTGAACGCACCACTCTCAATCTCTGAAACCTGTGGTCTTAGCCACTACATGCCCTTCAGTGCGATTAAAAAGGCATTTTTATACTTGATACCGATCACAATCTTCAGGCATGAACGCATAGTCGAAATGACGTTATGGAAGTCTTATGGAAAAAGCCAATGCATATACCCAGGGTCTACAGGGCAAAAAATGATCTATACTAAATCTTCTCAGAAATTCTCATCTTAAATAGGAATTCTGAGGGGAGAAGTTTTGCTGAGATATCAAATGTAGTTAGTAGGAACAGCAGCTGTACTAACTGCGTTTTTACACCCTAAAACACTAAGAAGGAATCCGGAAAATCCGTTTTATGCTCCCCCAGCACGCGGCGCTTTTGATTAAACTTCAAGTTTTCAGACATTTACCCTTTTTTTGATCCAGGTATAATTTTAAAACAGTTATGTTTTATTCAGCGTGGAAGACCTACCTTTGTCAGAAAAGGAACAGATTATTTTGGTGTCAAAATTCCCCTCACAAATGTCATTGTTCACATTTTTGCTTCTGCATTAATGAAAGAAGAATTTCAATAGGCGTTTCCTGTATTGCGAGATCTATTCTGACTGCAGGATTTCAAAGAACGAGAAATGGATTGTTAGGGAAATCTGAAGCTTGTATTAAAAGTTCAATTCGCTGAGCAGTCAAAAGAACTGTGGGCGAGGAAAACAAAGAATATTTTACTCAACCAACTTTTCCATAAAAAAAGTCACGCAATTTACAACATTTGATTCCTTTGCCTCTTTGTCATTCAGAAATAATACATCAAAACGAGTTTTTTCGTTCTCTCTTAATTTCGCAGGCATAGAGAGTAGTTGGTTCCTGCAAATAATCTTTCCTAAGATTTAAAAGAAATCGATAAAGAGAAAAATGATGAGTATGGAGAGAGACATGGTGTCAGTTCAAGCCTTTGATAAAAATTAAAATCCTCCTTTCTACAGTAAGTAGTGTAAATCGTTAGCAATAACACTTTCATTTTTATAAATACTATAGTGAGAGAGAGTAAAATAGTGGTTTATGGAAACACATACACTAGCATGAAGCTAGTGTATTCTAGGACTAAGCCTGCTTAGTGCGTAGGTAATCATCGAGAGCTGGTATCTCTCCGGAAGAAACTCAAAACGAATACACTGCTCCGTGACCTTCTTTAGAGTCCCAAGTAGCATCTCCAGCCATAGGAGTAGCATCCTAGCAAAATAAAACTTCTAAAACAATTTTTAAATTACTTTATACTTCTTTTTTGGAGAAAACGCCTTCTTTGTGAATGTTCGGAAAAATGTTTAAATACCTCTTTTTTTCCTTAAAAGAATCTTAGAGTGGCATGCAGCCTGAAGCTCTCTGGGCACTTGTGCAGCGAGACGCAGCAGTCCCCACTCCCCTTTAATCTTTGGCGCCGGGCTCGGAATCATGGCATTTGACAACCTCACACAATGGGTGCCATGGATACAAGCACTGCTCTTGCTCCCGTCATGGATGACTGTTACGAACGAAATTCCAAGCGCCGTGCTTTTTCCGACACACTTTGAATGTATTGTCTACTTTTCACTTCATAATCATTTAACAAGGAATGTCGGTTATACTGTCCCTTTATTACCATTGAGGAAATCACTCGCCATGGTGAGGTGAAATCATTTCCTGAAGTGCCCTGGCATTAAGGGACAGAAGTGTGTGATGTGAACGCACCACTCTCAATCTCTGAAACCTGTGGTCTTAGCCACTACATGCCCTTCAGTGCGATTAAAAAGGCATTTTTATACTTGATACCGATCACAATCTTCAGGCATGAACGCATAGTCGAAATGACGTTATGGAAGTCTTATGGAAAAAGCCAATGCATATACCCAGGGTCTACAGGGCAAAAAATGATCTATACTAAATCTTCTCAGAAATTCTCATCTTAAATAGGAATTCTGAGGGGAGAAGTTTTGCTGAGATATCAAATGTAGTTAGTAGGAACAGCAGCTGTACTGACTGCGTTTTTACACCCTAAAACACTAAGAAGGAATCCGGAAAATCCGTTTTATGCTCCCCCAGCACGCGGCGCTTTTGATTAAACTTCAAGTTTTCAGACATTTACCCTTTTTTTGATCCAGGTATAATTTTAAAACAGTTATGTTTTATTCAGCGTGGAAGACCTACCTTTGTCAGAAAAGGAACAGATTATTTTGGTGTCAAAATTCCCCTCACAAATGTCATTGTTCACATTTTTGCTTCTGCATTAATGAAAGAAGAATTTCAATAGGCGTTTCCTGTATTGCGAGATCTATTCTGACTGCAGGATTTCAAAGAACGAGAAATGGATTGTTAGGGAAATCTGAAGCTTGTATTAAAAGTTCAATTCGCTGAGCAGTCAAAAGAACTGTGGGCGAGGAAAACAAAGAATATTTTACTCAACCAACTTTTCCATAAAAAAAGTCACGCAATTTACAACATTTGATTCCTTTGCCTCTTTGTCATTCAGAAATAATACATCAAAACGAGTTTTTTCGTTCTCTCTTAATTTCGCAGGCATAGAGAGTAGTTGGTTCCTGCAAATAATCTTTCCTAAGATTTAAAAGAAATCGATAAAGAGAAAAATGATGAGTATGGAGAGAGACATGGTGTCAGTTCAAGCCTTTGATAAAAATTAAAATCCTCCTTTCTACAGTAAGTAGTGTAAATCGTTAGCAATAACACTTTCATTTTTATAAATACTATAGTGAGAGAGAGTAAAATAGTGGTTTATGGAAACACATACACTAGCATGAAGCTAGTGTATTCTAGGACTAAGCCTGCTTAGTGCGTAGGTAATCATCGAGAGCTGGTATCTCTCCGGAAGAAACTCAAAACGAATACACTGCTCCGTGACCTTCTTTAGAGTCCCAAGTAGCATCTCCAGCCATAGGAGTAGCATCCTAGCAAAATAAAACTTCTAAAACAATTTTTAAATTACTTTATACTTCTTTTTTGGAGAAAACGCCTTCTTTGTGAATGTTCGGAAAAATGTTTAAATACCTCTTTTTTTCCTTAAAAGAATCTTAGAGTGGCATGCAGCCTGAAGCTCTCTGGGCACTTGTGCAGCGAGACGCAGCAGTCCCCACTCCCCTTTAATCTTTGGCGCCGGGCTCGGAATCATGGCATTTGACAACCTCACACAATGGGTGCCATGGATACAAGCACTGCTCTTGCTCCCGTCATGGATGACTGTTACGAACGAAATTCCAAGCGCCGTGCTTTTTCCGACACACTTTGAATGTATTGTCTACTTTTCACTTCATAATCATTTAACAAGGAATGTCGGTTATACTGTCCCTTTATTACCATTGAGGAAATCACTCGCCATGGTGAGGTGAAATCATTTCCTGAAGTGCCCTGGCATTAAGGGACAGAAGTGTGTGATGTGAACGCACCACTCTCAATCTCTGAAACCTGTGGTCTTAGCCACTACATGCCCTTCAGTGCGATTAAAAAGGCATTTTTATACTTGATACCGATCACAATCTTCAGGCATGAACGCATAGTCGAAATGACGTTATGGAAGTCTTATGGAAAAAGCCAATGCATATACCCAGGGTCTACAGGGCAAAAAATGATCTATACTAAATCTTCTCAGAAATTCTCATCTTAAATAGGAATTCTGAGGGGAGAAGTTTTGCTGAGATATCAAATGTAGTTAGTAGGAACAGCAGCTGTACTAACTGCGTTTTTACACCCTAAAACACTAAGAAGGAATCCGGAAAATCCGTTTTATGCTCCCCCAGCACGCGGCGCTTTTGATTAAACTTCAAGTTTTCAGACATTTACCCTTTTTTTGATCCAGGTATAATTTTAAAACAGTTATGTTTTATTCAGCGTGGAAGACCTACCTTTGTCAGAAAAGGAACAGATTATTTTGGTGTCAAAATTCCCCTCACAAATGTCATTGTTCACATTTTTGCTTCTGCATTAATGAAAGAAGAATTTCAATAGGCGTTTCCTGTATTGCGAGATCTATTCTGACTGCAGGATTTCAAAGAACGAGAAATGGATTGTTAGGGAAATCTGAAGCTTGTATTAAAAGTTCAATTCGCTGAGCAGTCAAAAGAACTGTGGGCGAGGAAAACAAAGAATATTTTACTCAACCAACTTTTCCATAAAAAAAGTCACGCAATTTACAACATTTGATTCCTTTGCCTCTTTGTCATTCAGAAATAATACATCAAAACGAGTTTTTTCGTTCTCTCTTAATTTCGCAGGCATAGAGAGTAGTTGGTTCCTGCAAATAATCTTTCCTAAGATTTAAAAGAAATCGATAAAGAGAAAAATGATGAGTATGGAGAGAGACATGGTGTCAGTTCAAGCCTTTGATAAAAATTAAAATCCTCCTTTCTACAGTAAGTAGTGTAAATCGTTAGCAATAACACTTTCATTTTTATAAATACTATAGTGAGAGAGAGTAAAATAGTGGTTTATGGAAACACATACACTAGCATGAAGCTAGTGTATTCTAGGACTAAGCCTGCTTAGTGCGTAGGTAATCATCGAGAGCTGGTATCTCTCCGGAAGAAACTCAAAACGAATACACTGCTCCGTGACCTTCTTTCGAGTCCCAAGTAGCATCTCCAGCCATAGGAGTAGCGTCCTAGCAAAATAAAACTTCTAAAACAATTTTTAAATTACTTTATACTTCTTTTTTGGAGAAAACGCCTTCTTTGTGAATGTTCGGAAAAATGTTTAAATACCTCTTTTTTTCCTTAAAAGAATCTTAGAGTGGCATGCAGCCTGAAGCTCTCTGGGCACTTGTGCAGCGAGACGCAGCAGTCCCCACTCCCCTTTAATCTTTGGCGCCGGGCTCGGAATCATGGCATTTGACAACCTCACACAATGGGTGCCATGGATACAAGCACTGCTCTTGCTCCCGTCATGGATGACTGTTACGAACGAAATTCCAAGCGCCGTGCTTTTTCCGACACACTTTGAATGTATTGTCTACTTTTCACTTCATAATCATTTAACAAGGAATGTCGGTTATACTGTCCCTTTATTACCATTGAGGAAATCACTCGCCATGGTGAGGTGAAATCATTTCCTGAAGTGCCCTGGCATTAAGGGACAGAAGTGTGTGATGTGAACGCACCACTCTCAATCTCTGAAACCTGTGGTCTTAGCCACTACATGCCCTTCAGTGCGATTAAAAAGGCATTTTTATACTTGATACCGATCACAATCTTCAGGCATGAACGCATAGTCGAAATGACGTTATGGAAGTCTTATGGAAAAAGCCAATGCATATACCCAGGGTCTACAGGGCAAAAAATGATCTATACTAAATCTTCTCAGAAATTCTCATCTTAAATAGGAATTCTGAGGGGAGAAGTTTTGCTGAGATATCAAATGTAGTTAGTAGGAACAGCAGCTGTACTAACTGCGTTTTTACACCCTAAAACACTAAGAAGGAATCCGGAAAATCCGTTTTATGCTCCCCCAGCACGCGGCGCTTTTGATTAAACTTCAAGTTTTCAGACATTTACCCTTTTTTTGATCCAGGTATAATTTTAAAACAGTTATGTTTTATTCAGCGTGGAAGACCTACCTTTGTCAGAAAAGGAACAGATTATTTTGGTGTCAAAATTCCCCTCACAAATGTCATTGTTCACATTTTTGCTTCTGCATTAATGAAAGAAGAATTTCAATAGGCGTTTCCTGTATTGCGAGATCTATTCTGACTGCAGGATTTCAAAGAACGAGAAATGGATTGTTAGGGAAATCTGAAGCTTGTATTAAAAGTTCAATTCGCTGAGCAGTCAAAAGAACTGTGGGCGAGGAAAACAAAGAATATTTTACTCAACCAACTTTTCCATAAAAAAAGTCACGCAATTTACAACATTTGATTCCTTTGCCTCTTTGTCATTCAGAAATAATACATCAAAACGAGTTTTTTCGTTCTCTCTTAATTTCGCAGGCATAGAGAGTAGTTGGTTCCTGCAAATAATCTTTCCTAAGATTTAAAAGAAATCGATAAAGAGAAAAATGATGAGTATGGAGAGAGACATGGTGTCAGTTCAAGCCTTTGATAAAAATTAAAATCCTCCTTTCTACAGTAAGTAGTGTAAATCGTTAGCAATAACACTTTCATTTTTATAAATACTATAGTGAGAGAGAGTAAAATAGTGGTTTATGGAAACACATACACTAGCATGAAGCTAGTGTATTCTAGGACTAAGCCTGCTTAGTGCGTAGGTAATCATCGAGAGCTGGTATCTCTCCGGAAGAAACTCAAAACGAATACACTGCTCCGTGACCTTCTTTCGAGTCCCAAGTAGCATCTCCAGCCATAGGAGTAGCGTCCTAGCAAAATAAAACTTCTAAAACAATTTTTAAATTACTTTATACTTCTTTTTTGGAGAAAACGCCTTCTTTGTGAATGTTCGGAAAAATGTTTAAATACCTCTTTTTTTCCTTAAAAGAATCTTAGAGTGGCATGCAGCCTGAAGCTCTCTGGGCACTTGTGCAGCGAGACGCAGCAGTCCCCACTCCCCTTTAATCTTTGGCGCCGGGCTCGGAATCATGGCATTTGACAACCTCACACAATGGGTGCCATGGATACAAGCACTGCTCTTGCTCCCGTCATGGATGACTGTTACGAACGAAATTCCAAGCGCCGTGCTTTTTCCGACACACTTTGAATGTATTGTCTACTTTTCACTTCATAATCATTTAACAAGGAATGTCGGTTATACTGTCCCTTTATTACCATTGAGGAAATCACTCGCCATGGTGAGGTGAAATCATTTCCTGAAGTGCCCTGGCATTAAGGGACAGAAGTGTGTGATGTGAACGCACCACTCTCAATCTCTGAAACCTGTGGTCTTAGCCACTACATGCCCTTCAGTGCGATTAAAAAGGCATTTTTATACTTGATACCGATCACAATCTTCAGGCAATGAACGCATAGTCGAAATGACGTTATGGAAGTCTTATGGAAAAAGCCAATGCATATACCCAGGGTCTACAGGGCAAAAAATGATCTATACTAAATCTTCTCAGAAATTCTCATCTTAAATAGGAATTCTGAGGGGAGAAGTTTTGCTGAGATATCAAATGTAGTTAGTAGGAACAGCAGCTGTACTAACTGCGTTTTTACACCCTAAAACACTAAGAAGGAATCCGGAAAATCCGTTTTATGCTCCCCCAGCACGCGGCGCTTTTGATTAAACTTCAAGTTTTCAGACATTTACCCTTTTTTGATCCAGGTATAATTTTAAAACAGTTATGTTTTATTCAGCGTGGAAGACCTACCTTTGTCAGAAAAGGAACAGATTATTTTGGTGTCAAAATTCCCCTCACAAATGTCATTGTTCACATTTTTGCTTCTGCATTAATGAAAGAAGAATTTCAATAGGCGTTTCCTGTATTGCGAGATCTATTCTGACTGCAGGATTTCAAAGAACGAGAAATGGATTGTTAGGGAAATCTGAAGCTTGTATTAAAAGTTCAATTCGCTGAGCAGTCAAAAGAACTGTGGGCGAGGAAAACAAAGAATATTTTACTCAACCAACTTTTCCATAAAAAAAGTCACGCAATTTACAACATTTGATTCCTTTGCCTCTTTGTCATTCAGAAATAATACATCAAAACGAGTTTTTTCGTTCTCTCTTAATTTCGCAGGCATAGAGAGTAGTTGGTTCCTGCAAATAATCTTTCCTAAGATTTAAAAGAAATCGATAAAGAGAAAAATGATGAGTATGGAGAGAGACATGGTGTCAGTTCAAGCCTTTGATAAAAATTAAAATCCTCCTTTCTACAGTAAGTAGTGTAAATCGTTAGCAATAACACTTTCATTTTTATAAATACTATAGTGAGAGAGAGTAAAATAGTGGTTTATGGAAACACATACACTAGCATGAAGCTAGTGTATTCTAGGACTAAGCCTGCTTAGTGCGTAGGTAATCATCGAGAGCTGGTATCTCTCCGGAAGAAACTCAAAACGAATACACTGCTCCGTGACCTTCTTTCGAGTCCCAAGTAGCATCTCCAGCCATAGGAGTAGCGTCCTAGCAAAATAAAACTTCTAAAACAATTTTTAAATTACTTTATACTTCTTTTTTGGAGAAAACGCCTTCTTTGTGAATGTTCGGAAAAATGTTTAAATACCTCTTTTTTTCCTTAAAAGAATCTTAGAGTGGCATGCAGCCTGAAGCTCTCTGGGCACTTGTGCAGCGAGACGCAGCAGTCCCCACTCCCCTTTAATCTTTGGCGCCGGGCTCGGAATCATGGCATTTGACAACCTCACACAATGGGTGCCATGGATACAAGCACTGCTCTTGCTCCCGTCATGGATGACTGTTACGAACGAAATTCCAAGCGCCGTGCTTTTTCCGACACACTTTGAATGTATTGTCTACTTTTCACTTCATAATCATTTAACAAGGAATGTCGGTTATACTGTCCCTTTATTACCATTGAGGAAATCACTCGCCATGGTGAGGTGAAATCATTTCCTGAAGTGCCCTGGCATTAAGGGACAGAAGTGTGTGATGTGAACGCACCACTCTCAATCTCTGAAACCTGTGGTCTTAGCCACTACATGCCCTTCAGTGCGATTAAAAAGGCATTTTTATACTTGATACCGATCACAATCTTCAGGCATGAACGCATAGTCGAAATGACGTTATGGAAGTCTTATGGAAAAAGCCAATGCATATACCCAGGGTCTACAGGGCAAAAAATGATCTATACTAAATCTTCTCAGAAATTCTCATCTTAAATAGGAATTCTGAGGGGAGAAGTTTTGCTGAGATATCAAATGTAGTTAGTAGGAACAGCAGCTGTACTAACTGCGTTTTTACACCCTAAAACACTAAGAAGGAATCCGGAAAATCCGTTTTATGCTCCCCCAGCACGCGGCGCTTTTGATTAAACTTCAAGTTTTCAGACATTTACCCTTTTTTGATCCAGGTATAATTTTAAAACAGTTATGTTTTATTCAGCGTGGAAGACCTACCTTTGTCAGAAAAGGAACAGATTATTTTGGTGTCAAAATTCCCCTCACAAATGTCATTGTTCACATTTTTGCTTCTGCATTAATGAAAGAAGAATTTCAATAGGCGTTTCCTGTATTGCGAGATCTATTCTGACTGCAGGATTTCAAAGAACGAGAAATGGATTGTTAGGGAAATCTGAAGCTTGTATTAAAAGTTCAATTCGCTGAGCAGTCAAAAGAACTGTGGGCGAGGAAAACAAAGAATATTTTACTCAACCAACTTTTCCATAAAAAAAGTCACGCAATTTACAACATTTGATTCCTTTGCCTCTTTGTCATTCAGAAATAATACATCAAAACGAGTTTTTTCGTTCTCTCTTAATTTCGCAGGCATAGAGAGTAGTTGGTTCCTGCAAATAATCTTTCCTAAGATTTAAAAGAAATCGATAAAGAGAAAAATGATGAGTATGGAGAGAGACATGGTGTCAGTTCAAGCCTTTGATAAAAATTAAAATCCTCCTTTCTACAGTAAGTAGTGTAAATCGTTAGCAATAACACTTTCATTTTTATAAATACTATAGTGAGAGAGAGTAAAATAGTGGTTTATGGAAACACATACACTAGCATGAAGCTAGTGTATTCTAGGACTAAGCCTGCTTAGTGCGTAGGTAATCATCGAGAGCTGGTATCTCTCCGGAAGAAACTCAAAACGAATACACTGCTCCGTGACCTTCTTTCGAGTCCCAAGTAGCATCTCCAGCATAG
>NW_026645071.1:0-32380 GCF_030020395.1 Manis pentadactyla
GCAATCCCCGTAATGCCCACCCACGCTATTCTTGGAAATCATATAGCACACTTTGTTTACTCCACCCTCCGCCTCCAATCCCTATTATCCAAAGCATACCCTTTCCCTATGTAAACTCCTAGTCCAACATTCAGTTCTGTGAATATGCTGATGTTATGCTTCTTCAGTTTTTCTTGGTTCTACATCTCTACAAATGGGTCAAATCATTTGACCTTTGTCTTCCTTCACCTCTTATTTCATGTGTAAAATGCAATCCAGATCCTTCCGACTTGTTGCAAATGTTAGGACTTTTTTTTCTTCTTATGACAGATTAATATGCAACTGTCGAAATGTACCACAACATGTTTACACATTAATCTACTGATGGACACTTACCTGGGCTTCGGTGAATAGTGCTGATAAACGCTTGGATGTATATGAATTTTAAATTCGGCTTCTGAAATGGATTTTATGAGAGTTTATTATTGATTTGTTGATTTACCGTTAATCTTTAATTACATGTGTAACGTATTTACTAGACGCCCTTTACTACGTTCCACCCAATCCCACCCTGCAGTCAATTCCATCACCAGAGCAATGTACCGTAGAATCGCTAATTGTCTTCTCTGCTGCTCAGCACACCACGTGCACCCATTCCCACCTTATACATGCTAACGGAAATGCACACTTTCTTCCCCACCTCCTTTCCCCTCCATTCCCAACCATCCATCTCTGTCTCTTCCCCTTTGGTAACTGTGAATCTGTTCTTGTCTTCTTTGACACTGCTGTTTTTCTCCTTCAGTTTTTTCTTTGTTCTTATACTCCAATGATGAGTGACGTCATTTTACCTATACATGTAGGCCAGAAATTGTTATGTTTGCTATGATGGTGCAGCTGTGCAAGGCTGAGCTCTGCCCACCATCTGCTAGTGGCGTTTGCAGGAACAGCACTGTTGCCTGGAGATTCCATGATGTCACAGTGGGCTTCTTTCATGTAGACAGATTATGTCTGCTCAGAGAATTTGTTTCCCACTTCAGTGCCTGCTATCCTACACGGGGTGTACTTATGGTAAGGTTTGTGCTGAGCACCTTGACAGCATCAGAGGAAATGGAAATGAGTTCCAAGACACTGCGTGTTTCTTTTTATTTTGGCATCAATACCAGTTACCTAAGCAACATTATTTTAATTAGACTACCCACATTATGAAATCCACACCATATACAGCATAAGGGTCACTGTGCATGAGCCCCGTATTGCACTGTAGAAGCACGGCTTTTCTTTGCTGTTCCACCACCTTCCTAGTGCCCACACCCTGCCCACACATGTGTGCTACACGTAATGACCCATTTGACCTCACTTTCCTCCCTTCCAAGCCATTCCCCTGTGTCACTTTCCCTTTGGTAACCGTTAGTCCTCTCTTCAGTTCATGGAAGCTGCTACTGTCTTGTTCCTTCACGATTTTTCTATTTTTTTTATTCTCCACAGTTGAGTGACATCAATTGCCACTTGACTTTCTCTTCGTGGCTTATTTCACTCAGAACAATACACACAAGTTCCATGCATGTTGCTGTAAATGGTAAGATTTGTTTTCTTCATATGGCTGAATAATATTCTACATCTCATATACTGATGGACGTTAAGCTTGGCTGTTGTCAATACTTCAGTGAGAAACATAGGGGTGCAATTTTCGTTTTTAAAATGGGCTGCTGCATTCTGCTTATATATTTATAGATTTGTTTTTTTATGTTTATTCATATATGCCTTTACTGATTCATTAATTATTAATCTAAAATTACATGACAAACATTAATTTTACAAGATCCACACTATAACCAAGATCAACCCAGTTACTTCCCTGAAGTCACTGTCCATGAGCATAGTAAGATACTGTATATACCATCTCCCCCAATCCACATTAATAATGCTAATCGTTATGCCTACCTTCTCCTTGCTTTCATATCTAACAACGCCACTGTCTTCCCCTTGGTAACTGTTACTCCAAACTCGTATTCTGTGAATCTGCTGATGTTTTGCTCCTTCAGTTTTATCTTGGCGCTTCGTCTCCACACATGTGTTAAATCATTTGATACTTATTTTCTCTTCCTCACTTATTTCACTGAGCATAATATGCTCTAGCACCATCCATGTTGCAGCAAATGCTAGGATTTGTTTTCTTGTGATGGCTGAGTAATATTCCTTTCTGTATATGTACCACATCTTCTATACCCATTAATCTATTGATGTCCATTAAGCTCGGTTTATTTGAATAGTACTCTGATTAACATAGGGATATATATATCTTTATTAGCTGGGCAGATTCATTGGTTTTATTGGATTCTTTAATTAATTTATTCTTTATTTAATTATTATTAATCTATACGTAAAAGTATAACATGAGATTTTCTAGACTCCAACTGTCTCGAAATTCTTCCCAATGCCCCACTGCAGTCACTTCCATCAACAGAGCAATGTACTGTCGATTCACTGCCTGTCTTCCCTGTTTGGTTCAGCCCTCACCGTGCACCCACAAAAACATTATATGTGCTAATCATAATGCAACCTTTCTCTCCCCACTGTTATCCCTCCATTCTCCCATGTCCACATTAGTCGTTTCCCCTTTGGTAACTGGTAGTTCATTCTTGGGCTCTGTGTGTCTGCCACTATTTTGCACCTTCAGTTCTTTCCTGCTTCTCTATCTGCACAGATTGGTCATATCATATGATACTTGTCCTCCTGTCTTATTTCATTGAAAATAAAACCAAATTCTTTCATCCATGTTGTCACAAATGGGAGGAATTGTTCTCTTCTTATGGGTGAAAGGCAATGAATTGTTTATATATACCACTTCTTCTTTATCCATTCATCTTCTGATGGAGATGGATCGGGTACTGTGAATTGTGCTGCGATAAACAAGGGGGTGCACATAACTTTTTTAAATTGGGCTACTGCCTTCTATCTACTTATCTATACAACTTTGTTTTCCACTATATATCTATCATCTATCTTCTTGCTATCTCACATCTATCATAGTCATCATCTATCTCTATCATCTATCATCTATCTGCAACTGTAATCTCTGAACCCTTCTATGAGTATTTCTTATTTCTCATTAATACACAATTACATGAGTAACATTGTTTACTACAACTTCCATCACCAAAATATCCCCACATATCCCATTGCATTCACTATCCTCCAGTGCAATAAAATAATGTAGAATCACTAGTCTTCTCTGTGACGTACCGTCCTGCACGTAAACCAACCAACACTATGTACACTTATTCAATTGCACCGTTTTTAACCCCCTGTCCTAATTATCCCTCCACTATAACACAACCGGCCCAGTCTCTTTCCTTTGGTAACCACTAGTCCTCTCTTCTCTTCAGCGTGGCTTCTTCAGTTTGGTTATTTCACTTTTCTTCTATTTTTTATTACTCTGCTAGTGAGTGAAATCAGTTACCATGTTTCTGACACTCCATCGCTAATTTCACTGACCATAATTCTCTATCTACATACATGTTGTTGTAAATGGTAGGATTTGTTTTCCTCATATGGCTGAATAATATCCCTCTCCTCATCTTCTCGGGGTTACTGAACTTTGCTACTATTAATGCTGTGGTTATAAATATAGGTGAGCACATGTCTTGTTTAAACTGTGCTGCTGTATTCTGTTACTCTGTATTATTTTATTGCATTTGTTCATTTAATAATATCTCATTAATGTACAATTACATTAATAAATTATTTGTGCTAGAACCTGCCAATCACAAAGCAACCCAGGATTCGCAATTACAATCACACACCGTGAGCACAGTAAGATACTGTAGAATCACTACCTGTGTTCCCCGTTTTGTACAGCAATCCCCGTAATGCCCACCCACGCTATTCTTGGAAATCATATAGCACACTTTGTTTACTCCACCCTCCGCCTCCAATCCCTATTATCCAAAGCATACCCTTTCCCTATGTAAACTCCTAGTCCAACATTCAGTTCTGTGAATATGCTGATGTTATGCTTCTTCAGTTTTTCTTGGTTCTACATCTCTACAAATGGGTCAAATCATTTGACCTTTGTCTTCCTTCACCTCTTATTTCATGTGTAAAATGCAATCCAGATCCTTCCGACTTGTTGCAAATGTTAGGACTTTTTTTTCTTCTTATGACAGATTAATATGCAACTGTCGAAATGTACCACAACATGTTTACACATTAATCTACTGATGGACACTTACCTGGGCTTCGGTGAATAGTGCTGATAAACGCTTGGATGTATATGAATTTTAAATTCGGCTTCTGAAATGGATTTTATGAGAGTTTATTATTGATTTGTTGATTTACCGTTAATCTTTAATTACATGTGTAACGTATTTACTAGACGCCCTTTACTACGTTCCACCCAATCCCACCCTGCAGTCAATTCCATCACCAGAGCAATGTACCGTAGAATCGCTAATTGTCTTCTCTGCTGCTCAGCACACCACGTGCACCCATTCCCACCTTATACATGCTAACGGAAATGCACACTTTCTTCCCCACCTCCTTTCCCCTCCATTCCCAACCATCCATCTCTGTCTCTTCCCCTTTGGTAACTGTGAATCTGTTCTTGTCTTCTTTGACACTGCTGTTTTTCTCCTTCAGTTTTTTCTTTGTTCTTATACTCCAATGATGAGTGACGTCATTTTACCTATACATGTAGGCCAGAAATTGTTATGTTTGCTATGATGGTGCAGCTGTGCAAGGCTGAGCTCTGCCCACCATCTGCTAGTGGCGTTTGCAGGAACAGCACTGTTGCCTGGAGATTCCATGATGTCACAGTGGGCTTCTTTCATGTAGACAGATTATGTCTGCTCAGAGAATTTGTTTCCCACTTCAGTGCCTGCTATCCTACACGGGGTGTACTTATGGTAAGGTTTGTGCTGAGCACCTTGACAGCATCAGAGGAAATGGAAATGAGTTCCAAGACACTGCGTGTTTCTTTTTATTTTGGCATCAATACCAGTTACCTAAGCAACATTATTTTAATTAGACTACCCACATTATGAAATCCACACCATATACAGCATAAGGGTCACTGTGCATGAGCCCCGTATTGCACTGTAGAAGCACGGCTTTTCTTTGCTGTTCCACCACCTTCCTAGTGCCCACACCCTGCCCACACATGTGTGCTACACGTAATGACCCATTTGACCTCACTTTCCTCCCTTCCAAGCCATTCCCCTGTGTCACTTTCCCTTTGGTAACCGTTAGTCCTCTCTTCAGTTCATGGAAGCTGCTACTGTCTTGTTCCTTCACGATTTTTCTATTTTTTTTATTCTCCACAGTTGAGTGACATCAATTGCCACTTGACTTTCTCTTCGTGGCTTATTTCACTCAGAACAATACACACAAGTTCCATGCATGTTGCTGTAAATGGTAAGATTTGTTTTCTTCATATGGCTGAATAATATTCTACATCTCATATACTGATGGACGTTAAGCTTGGCTGTTGTCAATACTTCAGTGAGAAACATAGGGGTGCAATTTTCGTTTTTAAAATGGGCTGCTGCATTCTGCTTATATATTTATAGATTTGTTTTTTTATGTTTATTCATATATGCCTTTACTGATTCATTAATTATTAATCTAAAATTACATGACAAACATTAATTTTACAAGATCCACACTATAACCAAGATCAACCCAGTTACTTCCCTGAAGTCACTGTCCATGAGCATAGTAAGATACTGTATATACCATCTCCCCCAATCCACATTAATAATGCTAATCGTTATGCCTACCTTCTCCTTGCTTTCATATCTAACAACGCCACTGTCTTCCCCTTGGTAACTGTTACTCCAAACTCGTATTCTGTGAATCTGCTGATGTTTTGCTCCTTCAGTTTTATCTTGGCGCTTCGTCTCCACACATGTGTTAAATCATTTGATACTTATTTTCTCTTCCTCACTTATTTCACTGAGCATAATATGCTCTAGCACCATCCATGTTGCAGCAAATGCTAGGATTTGTTTTCTTGTGATGGCTGAGTAATATTCCTTTCTGTATATGTACCACATCTTCTATACCCATTAATCTATTGATGTCCATTAAGCTCGGTTTATTTGAATAGTACTCTGATTAACATAGGGATATATATATCTTTATTAGCTGGGCAGATTCATTGGTTTTATTGGATTCTTTAATTAATTTATTCTTTATTTAATTATTATTAATCTATACGTAAAAGTATAACATGAGATTTTCTAGACTCCAACTGTCTCGAAATTCTTCCCAATGCCCCACTGCAGTCACTTCCATCAACAGAGCAATGTACTGTCGATTCACTGCCTGTCTTCCCTGTTTGGTTCAGCCCTCACCGTGCACCCACAAAAACATTATATGTGCTAATCATAATGCAACCTTTCTCTCCCCACTGTTATCCCTCCATTCTCCCATGTCCACATTAGTCGTTTCCCCTTTGGTAACTGGTAGTTCATTCTTGGGCTCTGTGTGTCTGCCACTATTTTGCACCTTCAGTTCTTTCCTGCTTCTCTATCTGCACAGATTGGTCATATCATATGATACTTGTCCTCCTGTCTTATTTCATTGAAAATAAAACCAAATTCTTTCATCCATGTTGTCACAAATGGGAGGAATTGTTCTCTTCTTATGGGTGAAAGGCAATGAATTGTTTATATATACCACTTCTTCTTTATCCATTCATCTTCTGATGGAGATGGATCGGGTACTGTGAATTGTGCTGCGATAAACAAGGGGGTGCACATAACTTTTTTAAATTGGGCTACTGCCTTCTATCTACTTATCTATACAACTTTGTTTTCCACTATATATCTATCATCTATCTTCTTGCTATCTCACATCTATCATAGTCATCATCTATCTCTATCATCTATCATCTATCTGCAACTGTAATCTCTGAACCCTTCTATGAGTATTTCTTATTTCTCATTAATACACAATTACATGAGTAACATTGTTTACTACAACTTCCATCACCAAAATATCCCCACATATCCCATTGCATTCACTATCCTCCAGTGCAATAAAATAATGTAGAATCACTAGTCTTCTCTGTGACGTACCGTCCTGCACGTAAACCAACCAACACTATGTACACTTATTCAATTGCACCGTTTTTAACCCCCTGTCCTAATTATCCCTCCACTATAACACAACCGGCCCAGTCTCTTTCCTTTGGTAACCACTAGTCCTCTCTTCTCTTCAGCGTGGCTTCTTCAGTTTGGTTATTTCACTTTTCTTCTATTTTTTATTACTCTGCTAGTGAGTGAAATCAGTTACCATGTTTCTGACACTCCATCGCTAATTTCACTGACCATAATTCTCTATCTACATACATGTTGTTGTAAATGGTAGGATTTGTTTTCCTCATATGGCTGAATAATATCCCTCTCCTCATCTTCTCGGGGTTACTGAACTTTGCTACTATTAATGCTGTGGTTATAAATATAGGTGAGCACATGTCTTGTTTAAACTGTGCTGCTGTATTCTGTTACTCTGTATTATTTTATTGCATTTGTTCATTTAATAATATCTCATTAATGTACAATTACATTAATAAATTATTTGTGCTAGAACCTGCCAATCACAAAGCAACCCAGGATTCGCAATTACAATCACACACCGTGAGCACAGTAAGATACTGTAGAATCACTACCTGTGTTCCCCGTTTTGTACAGCAATCCCCGTAATGCCCACCCACGCTATTCTTGGAAATCATATAGCACACTTTGTTTACTCCACCCTCCGCCTCCAATCCCTATTATCCAAAGCATACCCTTTCCCTATGTAAACTCCTAGTCCAACATTCAGTTCTGTGAATATGCTGATGTTATGCTTCTTCAGTTTTTCTTGGTTCTACATCTCTACAAATGGGTCAAATCATTTGACCTTTGTCTTCCTTCACCTCTTATTTCATGTGTAAAATGCAATCCAGATCCTTCCGACTTGTTGCAAATGTTAGGACTTTTTTTTCTTCTTATGACAGATTAATATGCAACTGTCGAAATGTACCACAACATGTTTACACATTAATCTACTGATGGACACTTACCTGGGCTTCGGTGAATAGTGCTGATAAACGCTTGGATGTATATGAATTTTAAATTCGGCTTCTGAAATGGATTTTATGAGAGTTTATTATTGATTTGTTGATTTACCGTTAATCTTTAATTACATGTGTAACGTATTTACTAGACGCCCTTTACTACGTTCCACCCAATCCCACCCTGCAGTCAATTCCATCACCAGAGCAATGTACCGTAGAATCGCTAATTGTCTTCTCTGCTGCTCAGCACACCACGTGCACCCATTCCCACCTTATACATGCTAACGGAAATGCACACTTTCTTCCCCACCTCCTTTCCCCTCCATTCCCAACCATCCATCTCTGTCTCTTCCCCTTTGGTAACTGTGAATCTGTTCTTGTCTTCTTTGACACTGCTGTTTTTCTCCTTCAGTTTTTTCTTTGTTCTTATACTCCAATGATGAGTGACGTCATTTTACCTATACATGTAGGCCAGAAATTGTTATGTTTGCTATGATGGTGCAGCTGTGCAAGGCTGAGCTCTGCCCACCATCTGCTAGTGGCGTTTGCAGGAACAGCACTGTTGCCTGGAGATTCCATGATGTCACAGTGGGCTTCTTTCATGTAGACAGATTATGTCTGCTCAGAGAATTTGTTTCCCACTTCAGTGCCTGCTATCCTACACGGGGTGTACTTATGGTAAGGTTTGTGCTGAGCACCTTGACAGCATCAGAGGAAATGGAAATGAGTTCCAAGACACTGCGTGTTTCTTTTTATTTTGGCATCAATACCAGTTACCTAAGCAACATTATTTTAATTAGACTACCCACATTATGAAATCCACACCATATACAGCATAAGGGTCACTGTGCATGAGCCCCGTATTGCACTGTAGAAGCACGGCTTTTCTTTGCTGTTCCACCACCTTCCTAGTGCCCACACCCTGCCCACACATGTGTGCTACACGTAATGACCCATTTGACCTCACTTTCCTCCCTTCCAAGCCATTCCCCTGTGTCACTTTCCCTTTGGTAACCGTTAGTCCTCTCTTCAGTTCATGGAAGCTGCTACTGTCTTGTTCCTTCACGATTTTTCTATTTTTTTTATTCTCCACAGTTGAGTGACATCAATTGCCACTTGACTTTCTCTTCGTGGCTTATTTCACTCAGAACAATACACACAAGTTCCATGCATGTTGCTGTAAATGGTAAGATTTGTTTTCTTCATATGGCTGAATAATATTCTACATCTCATATACTGATGGACGTTAAGCTTGGCTGTTGTCAATACTTCAGTGAGAAACATAGGGGTGCAATTTTCGTTTTTAAAATGGGCTGCTGCATTCTGCTTATATATTTATAGATTTGTTTTTTTATGTTTATTCATATATGCCTTTACTGATTCATTAATTATTAATCTAAAATTACATGACAAACATTAATTTTACAAGATCCACACTATAACCAAGATCAACCCAGTTACTTCCCTGAAGTCACTGTCCATGAGCATAGTAAGATACTGTATATACCATCTCCCCCAATCCACATTAATAATGCTAATCGTTATGCCTACCTTCTCCTTGCTTTCATATCTAACAACGCCACTGTCTTCCCCTTGGTAACTGTTACTCCAAACTCGTATTCTGTGAATCTGCTGATGTTTTGCTCCTTCAGTTTTATCTTGGCGCTTCGTCTCCACACATGTGTTAAATCATTTGATACTTATTTTCTCTTCCTCACTTATTTCACTGAGCATAATATGCTCTAGCACCATCCATGTTGCAGCAAATGCTAGGATTTGTTTTCTTGTGATGGCTGAGTAATATTCCTTTCTGTATATGTACCACATCTTCTATACCCATTAATCTATTGATGTCCATTAAGCTCGGTTTATTTGAATAGTACTCTGATTAACATAGGGATATATATATCTTTATTAGCTGGGCAGATTCATTGGTTTTATTGGATTCTTTAATTAATTTATTCTTTATTTAATTATTATTAATCTATACGTAAAAGTATAACATGAGATTTTCTAGACTCCAACTGTCTCGAAATTCTTCCCAATGCCCCACTGCAGTCACTTCCATCAACAGAGCAATGTACTGTCGATTCACTGCCTGTCTTCCCTGTTTGGTTCAGCCCTCACCGTGCACCCACAAAAACATTATATGTGCTAATCATAATGCAACCTTTCTCTCCCCACTGTTATCCCTCCATTCTCCCATGTCCACATTAGTCGTTTCCCCTTTGGTAACTGGTAGTTCATTCTTGGGCTCTGTGTGTCTGCCACTATTTTGCACCTTCAGTTCTTTCCTGCTTCTCTATCTGCACAGATTGGTCATATCATATGATACTTGTCCTCCTGTCTTATTTCATTGAAAATAAAACCAAATTCTTTCATCCATGTTGTCACAAATGGGAGGAATTGTTCTCTTCTTATGGGTGAAAGGCAATGAATTGTTTATATATACCACTTCTTCTTTATCCATTCATCTTCTGATGGAGATGGATCGGGTACTGTGAATTGTGCTGCGATAAACAAGGGGGTGCACATAACTTTTTTAAATTGGGCTACTGCCTTCTATCTACTTATCTATACAACTTTGTTTTCCACTATATATCTATCATCTATCTTCTTGCTATCTCACATCTATCATAGTCATCATCTATCTCTATCATCTATCATCTATCTGCAACTGTAATCTCTGAACCCTTCTATGAGTATTTCTTATTTCTCATTAATACACAATTACATGAGTAACATTGTTTACTACAACTTCCATCACCAAAATATCCCCACATATCCCATTGCATTCACTATCCTCCAGTGCAATAAAATAATGTAGAATCACTAGTCTTCTCTGTGACGTACCGTCCTGCACGTAAACCAACCAACACTATGTACACTTATTCAATTGCACCGTTTTTAACCCCCTGTCCTAATTATCCCTCCACTATAACACAACCGGCCCAGTCTCTTTCCTTTGGTAACCACTAGTCCTCTCTTCTCTTCAGCGTGGCTTCTTCAGTTTGGTTATTTCACTTTTCTTCTATTTTTTATTACTCTGCTAGTGAGTGAAATCAGTTACCATGTTTCTGACACTCCATCGCTAATTTCACTGACCATAATTCTCTATCTACATACATGTTGTTGTAAATGGTAGGATTTGTTTTCCTCATATGGCTGAATAATATCCCTCTCCTCATCTTCTCGGGGTTACTGAACTTTGCTACTATTAATGCTGTGGTTATAAATATAGGTGAGCACATGTCTTGTTTAAACTGTGCTGCTGTATTCTGTTACTCTGTATTATTTTATTGCATTTGTTCATTTAATAATATCTCATTAATGTACAATTACATTAATAAATTATTTGTGCTAGAACCTGCCAATCACAAAGCAACCCAGGATTCGCAATTACAATCACACACCGTGAGCACAGTAAGATACTGTAGAATCACTACCTGTGTTCCCCGTTTTGTACAGCAATCCCCGTAATGCCCACCCACGCTATTCTTGGAAATCATATAGCACACTTTGTTTACTCCACCCTCCGCCTCCAATCCCTATTATCCAAAGCATACCCTTTCCCTATGTAAACTCCTAGTCCAACATTCAGTTCTGTGAATATGCTGATGTTATGCTTCTTCAGTTTTTCTTGGTTCTACATCTCTACAAATGGGTCAAATCATTTGACCTTTGTCTTCCTTCACCTCTTATTTCATGTGTAAAATGCAATCCAGATCCTTCCGACTTGTTGCAAATGTTAGGACTTTTTTTTCTTCTTATGACAGATTAATATGCAACTGTCGAAATGTACCACAACATGTTTACACATTAATCTACTGATGGACACTTACCTGGGCTTCGGTGAATAGTGCTGATAAACGCTTGGATGTATATGAATTTTAAATTCGGCTTCTGAAATGGATTTTATGAGAGTTTATTATTGATTTGTTGATTTACCGTTAATCTTTAATTACATGTGTAACGTATTTACTAGACGCCCTTTACTACGTTCCACCCAATCCCACCCTGCAGTCAATTCCATCACCAGAGCAATGTACCGTAGAATCGCTAATTGTCTTCTCTGCTGCTCAGCACACCACGTGCACCCATTCCCACCTTATACATGCTAACGGAAATGCACACTTTCTTCCCCACCTCCTTTCCCCTCCATTCCCAACCATCCATCTCTGTCTCTTCCCCTTTGGTAACTGTGAATCTGTTCTTGTCTTCTTTGACACTGCTGTTTTTCTCCTTCAGTTTTTTCTTTGTTCTTATACTCCAATGATGAGTGACGTCATTTTACCTATACATGTAGGCCAGAAATTGTTATGTTTGCTATGATGGTGCAGCTGTGCAAGGCTGAGCTCTGCCCACCATCTGCTAGTGGCGTTTGCAGGAACAGCACTGTTGCCTGGAGATTCCATGATGTCACAGTGGGCTTCTTTCATGTAGACAGATTATGTCTGCTCAGAGAATTTGTTTCCCACTTCAGTGCCTGCTATCCTACACGGGGTGTACTTATGGTAAGGTTTGTGCTGAGCACCTTGACAGCATCAGAGGAAATGGAAATGAGTTCCAAGACACTGCGTGTTTCTTTTTATTTTGGCATCAATACCAGTTACCTAAGCAACATTATTTTAATTAGACTACCCACATTATGAAATCCACACCATATACAGCATAAGGGTCACTGTGCATGAGCCCCGTATTGCACTGTAGAAGCACGGCTTTTCTTTGCTGTTCCACCACCTTCCTAGTGCCCACACCCTGCCCACACATGTGTGCTACACGTAATGACCCATTTGACCTCACTTTCCTCCCTTCCAAGCCATTCCCCTGTGTCACTTTCCCTTTGGTAACCGTTAGTCCTCTCTTCAGTTCATGGAAGCTGCTACTGTCTTGTTCCTTCACGATTTTTCTATTTTTTTTATTCTCCACAGTTGAGTGACATCAATTGCCACTTGACTTTCTCTTCGTGGCTTATTTCACTCAGAACAATACACACAAGTTCCATGCATGTTGCTGTAAATGGTAAGATTTGTTTTCTTCATATGGCTGAATAATATTCTACATCTCATATACTGATGGACGTTAAGCTTGGCTGTTGTCAATACTTCAGTGAGAAACATAGGGGTGCAATTTTCGTTTTTAAAATGGGCTGCTGCATTCTGCTTATATATTTATAGATTTGTTTTTTTATGTTTATTCATATATGCCTTTACTGATTCATTAATTATTAATCTAAAATTACATGACAAACATTAATTTTACAAGATCCACACTATAACCAAGATCAACCCAGTTACTTCCCTGAAGTCACTGTCCATGAGCATAGTAAGATACTGTATATACCATCTCCCCCAATCCACATTAATAATGCTAATCGTTATGCCTACCTTCTCCTTGCTTTCATATCTAACAACGCCACTGTCTTCCCCTTGGTAACTGTTACTCCAAACTCGTATTCTGTGAATCTGCTGATGTTTTGCTCCTTCAGTTTTATCTTGGCGCTTCGTCTCCACACATGTGTTAAATCATTTGATACTTATTTTCTCTTCCTCACTTATTTCACTGAGCATAATATGCTCTAGCACCATCCATGTTGCAGCAAATGCTAGGATTTGTTTTCTTGTGATGGCTGAGTAATATTCCTTTCTGTATATGTACCACATCTTCTATACCCATTAATCTATTGATGTCCATTAAGCTCGGTTTATTTGAATAGTACTCTGATTAACATAGGGATATATATATCTTTATTAGCTGGGCAGATTCATTGGTTTTATTGGATTCTTTAATTAATTTATTCTTTATTTAATTATTATTAATCTATACGTAAAAGTATAACATGAGATTTTCTAGACTCCAACTGTCTCGAAATTCTTCCCAATGCCCCACTGCAGTCACTTCCATCAACAGAGCAATGTACTGTCGATTCACTGCCTGTCTTCCCTGTTTGGTTCAGCCCTCACCGTGCACCCACAAAAACATTATATGTGCTAATCATAATGCAACCTTTCTCTCCCCACTGTTATCCCTCCATTCTCCCATGTCCACATTAGTCGTTTCCCCTTTGGTAACTGGTAGTTCATTCTTGGGCTCTGTGTGTCTGCCACTATTTTGCACCTTCAGTTCTTTCCTGCTTCTCTATCTGCACAGATTGGTCATATCATATGATACTTGTCCTCCTGTCTTATTTCATTGAAAATAAAACCAAATTCTTTCATCCATGTTGTCACAAATGGGAGGAATTGTTCTCTTCTTATGGGTGAAAGGCAATGAATTGTTTATATATACCACTTCTTCTTTATCCATTCATCTTCTGATGGAGATGGATCGTGTACTGTGAATTGTGCTGCGATAAACAAGGGGGTGCACATAACTTTTTTAAATTGGGCTACTGCCTTCTATCTACTTATCTATACAACTTTGTTTTCCACTATATATCTATCATCTATCTTCTTGCTATCTCACATCTATCATAGTCATCATCTATCTCTATCATCTATCATCTATCTGCAACTGTAATCTCTGAACCCTTCTATGAGTATTTCTTATTTCTCATTAATACACAATTACATGAGTAACATTGTTTACTACAACTTCCATCACCAAAATATCCCCACATATCCCATTGCATTCACTATCCTCCAGTGCAATAAAATAATGTAGAATCACTAGTCTTCTCTGTGACGTACCGTCCTGCACGTAAACCAACCAACACTATGTACACTTATTCAATTGCACCGTTTTTAACCCCCTGTCCTAATTATCCCTCCACTATAACACAACCGGCCCAGTCTCTTTCCTTTGGTAACCACTAGTCCTCTCTTCTCTTCAGCGTGGCTTCTTCAGTTTGGTTATTTCACTTTTCTTCTATTTTTTATTACTCTGCTAGTGAGTGAAATCAGTTACCATGTTTCTGACACTCCATCGCTAATTTCACTGACCATAATTCTCTATCTACATACATGTTGTTGTAAATGGTAGGATTTGTTTTCCTCATATGGCTGAATAATATCCCTCTCCTCATCTTCTCGGGGTTACTGAACTTTGCTACTATTAATGCTGTGGTTATAAATATAGGTGAGCACATGTCTTGTTTAAACTGTGCTGCTGTATTCTGTTACTCTGTATTATTTTATTGCATTTGTTCATTTAATAATATCTCATTAATGTACAATTACATTAATAAATTATTTGTGCTAGAACCTGCCAATCACAAAGCAACCCAGGATTCGCAATTACAATCACACACCGTGAGCACAGTAAGATACTGTAGAATCACTACCTGTGTTCCCCGTTTTGTACAGCAATCCCCGTAATGCCCACCCACGCTATTCTTGGAAATCATATAGCACACTTTGTTTACTCCACCCTCCGCCTCCAATCCCTATTATCCAAAGCATACCCTTTCCCTATGTAAACTCCTAGTCCAACATTCAGTTCTGTGAATATGCTGATGTTATGCTTCTTCAGTTTTTCTTGGTTCTACATCTCTACAAATGGGTCAAATCATTTGACCTTTGTCTTCCTTCACCTCTTATTTCATGTGTAAAATGCAATCCAGATCCTTCCGACTTGTTGCAAATGTTAGGACTTTTTTTTCTTCTTATGACAGATTAATATGCAACTGTCGAAATGTACCACAACATGTTTACACATTAATCTACTGATGGACACTTACCTGGGCTTCGGTGAATAGTGCTGATAAACGCTTGGATGTATATGAATTTTAAATTCGGCTTCTGAAATGGATTTTATGAGAGTTTATTATTGATTTGTTGATTTACCGTTAATCTTTAATTACATGTGTAACGTATTTACTAGACGCCCTTTACTACGTTCCACCCAATCCCACCCTGCAGTCAATTCCATCACCAGAGCAATGTACCGTAGAATCGCTAATTGTCTTCTCTGCTGCTCAGCACACCACGTGCACCCATTCCCACCTTATACATGCTAACGGAAATGCACACTTTCTTCCCCACCTCCTTTCCCCTCCATTCCCAACCATCCATCTCTGTCTCTTCCCCTTTGGTAACTGTGAATCTGTTCTTGTCTTCTTTGACACTGCTGTTTTTCTCCTTCAGTTTTTTCTTTGTTCTTATACTCCAATGATGAGTGACGTCATTTTACCTATACATGTAGGCCAGAAATTGTTATGTTTGCTATGATGGTGCAGCTGTGCAAGGCTGAGCTCTGCCCACCATCTGCTAGTGGCGTTTGCAGGAACAGCACTGTTGCCTGGAGATTCCATGATGTCACAGTGGGCTTCTTTCATGTAGACAGATTATGTCTGCTCAGAGAATTTGTTTCCCACTTCAGTGCCTGCTATCCTACACGGGGTGTACTTATGGTAAGGTTTGTGCTGAGCACCTTGACAGCATCAGAGGAAATGGAAATGAGTTCCAAGACACTGCGTGTTTCTTTTTATTTTGGCATCAATACCAGTTACCTAAGCAACATTATTTTAATTAGACTACCCACATTATGAAATCCACACCATATACAGCATAAGGGTCACTGTGCATGAGCCCCGTATTGCACTGTAGAAGCACGGCTTTTCTTTGCTGTTCCACCACCTTCCTAGTGCCCACACCCTGCCCACACATGTGTGCTACACGTAATGACCCATTTGACCTCACTTTCCTCCCTTCCAAGCCATTCCCCTGTGTCACTTTCCCTTTGGTAACCGTTAGTCCTCTCTTCAGTTCATGGAAGCTGCTACTGTCTTGTTCCTTCACGATTTTTCTATTTTTTTTATTCTCCACAGTTGAGTGACATCAATTGCCACTTGACTTTCTCTTCGTGGCTTATTTCACTCAGAACAATACACACAAGTTCCATGCATGTTGCTGTAAATGGTAAGATTTGTTTTCTTCATATGGCTGAATAATATTCTACATCTCATATACTGATGGACGTTAAGCTTGGCTGTTGTCAATACTTCAGTGAGAAACATAGGGGTGCAATTTTCGTTTTTAAAATGGGCTGCTGCATTCTGCTTATATATTTATAGATTTGTTTTTTTATGTTTATTCATATATGCCTTTACTGATTCATTAATTATTAATCTAAAATTACATGACAAACATTAATTTTACAAGATCCACACTATAACCAAGATCAACCCAGTTACTTCCCTGAAGTCACTGTCCATGAGCATAGTAAGATACTGTATATACCATCTCCCCCAATCCACATTAATAATGCTAATCGTTATGCCTACCTTCTCCTTGCTTTCATATCTAACAACGCCACTGTCTTCCCCTTGGTAACTGTTACTCCAAACTCGTATTCTGTGAATCTGCTGATGTTTTGCTCCTTCAGTTTTATCTTGGCGCTTCGTCTCCACACATGTGTTAAATCATTTGATACTTATTTTCTCTTCCTCACTTATTTCACTGAGCATAATATGCTCTAGCACCATCCATGTTGCAGCAAATGCTAGGATTTGTTTTCTTGTGATGGCTGAGTAATATTCCTTTCTGTATATGTACCACATCTTCTATACCCATTAATCTATTGATGTCCATTAAGCTCGGTTTATTTGAATAGTACTCTGATTAACATAGGGATATATATATCTTTATTAGCTGGGCAGATTCATTGGTTTTATTGGATTCTTTAATTAATTTATTCTTTATTTAATTATTATTAATCTATACGTAAAAGTATAACATGAGATTTTCTAGACTCCAACTGTCTCGAAATTCTTCCCAATGCCCCACTGCAGTCACTTCCATCAACAGAGCAATGTACTGTCGATTCACTGCCTGTCTTCCCTGTTTGGTTCAGCCCTCACCGTGCACCCACAAAAACATTATATGTGCTAATCATAATGCAACCTTTCTCTCCCCACTGTTATCCCTCCATTCTCCCATGTCCACATTAGTCGTTTCCCCTTTGGTAACTGGTAGTTCATTCTTGGGCTCTGTGTGTCTGCCACTATTTTGCACCTTCAGTTCTTTCCTGCTTCTCTATCTGCACAGATTGGTCATATCATATGATACTTGTCCTCCTGTCTTATTTCATTGAAAATAAAACCAAATTCTTTCATCCATGTTGTCACAAATGGGAGGAATTGTTCTCTTCTTATGGGTGAAAGGCAATGAATTGTTTATATATACCACTTCTTCTTTATCCATTCATCTTCTGATGGAGATGGATCGGGTACTGTGAATTGTGCTGCGATAAACAAGGGGGTGCACATAACTTTTTTAAATTGGGCTACTGCCTTCTATCTACTTATCTATACAACTTTGTTTTCCACTATATATCTATCATCTATCTTCTTGCTATCTCACATCTATCATAGTCATCATCTATCTCTATCATCTATCATCTATCTGCAACTGTAATCTCTGAACCCTTCTATGAGTATTTCTTATTTCTCATTAATACACAATTACATGAGTAACATTGTTTACTACAACTTCCATCACCAAAATATCCCCACATATCCCATTGCATTCACTATCCTCCAGTGCAATAAAATAATGTAGAATCACTAGTCTTCTCTGTGACGTACCGTCCTGCACGTAAACCAACCAACACTATGTACACTTATTCAATTGCACCGTTTTTAACCCCCTGTCCTAATTATCCCTCCACTATAACACAACCGGCCCAGTCTCTTTCCTTTGGTAACCACTAGTCCTCTCTTCTCTTCAGCGTGGCTTCTTCAGTTTGGTTATTTCACTTTTCTTCTATTTTTTATTACTCTGCTAGTGAGTGAAATCAGTTACCATGTTTCTGACACTCCATCGCTAATTTCACTGACCATAATTCTCTATCTACATACATGTTGTTGTAAATGGTAGGATTTGTTTTCCTCATATGGCTGAATAATATCCCTCTCCTCATCTTCTCGGGGTTACTGAACTTTGCTACTATTAATGCTGTGGTTATAAATATAGGTGAGCACATGTCTTGTTTAAACTGTGCTGCTGTATTCTGTTACTCTGTATTATTTTATTGCATTTGTTCATTTAATAATATCTCATTAATGTACAATTACATTAATAAATTATTTGTGCTAGAACCTGCCAATCACAAAGCAACCCAGGATTCGCAATTACAATCACACACCGTGAGCACAGTAAGATACTGTAGAATCACTACCTGTGTTCCCCGTTTTGTACAGCAATCCCCGTAATGCCCACCCACGCTATTCTTGGAAATCATATAGCACACTTTGTTTACTCCACCCTCCGCCTCCAATCCCTATTATCCAAAGCATACCCTTTCCCTATGTAAACTCCTAGTCCAACATTCAGTTCTGTGAATATGCTGATGTTATGCTTCTTCAGTTTTTCTTGGTTCTACATCTCTACAAATGGGTCAAATCATTTGACCTTTGTCTTCCTTCACCTCTTATTTCATGTGTAAAATGCAATCCAGATCCTTCCGACTTGTTGCAAATGTTAGGACTTTTTTTTCTTCTTATGACAGATTAATATGCAACTGTCGAAATGTACCACAACATGTTTACACATTAATCTACTGATGGACACTTACCTGGGCTTCGGTGAATAGTGCTGATAAACGCTTGGATGTATATGAATTTTAAATTCGGCTTCTGAAATGGATTTTATGAGAGTTTATTATTGATTTGTTGATTTACCGTTAATCTTTAATTACATGTGTAACGTATTTACTAGACGCCCTTTACTACGTTCCACCCAATCCCACCCTGCAGTCAATTCCATCACCAGAGCAATGTACCGTAGAATCGCTAATTGTCTTCTCTGCTGCTCAGCACACCACGTGCACCCATTCCCACCTTATACATGCTAACGGAAATGCACACTTTCTTCCCCACCTCCTTTCCCCTCCATTCCCAACCATCCATCTCTGTCTCTTCCCCTTTGGTAACTGTGAATCTGTTCTTGTCTTCTTTGACACTGCTGTTTTTCTCCTTCAGTTTTTTCTTTGTTCTTATACTCCAATGATGAGTGACGTCATTTTACCTATACATGTAGGCCAGAAATTGTTATGTTTGCTATGATGGTGCAGCTGTGCAAGGCTGAGCTCTGCCCACCATCTGCTAGTGGCGTTTGCAGGAACAGCACTGTTGCCTGGAGATTCCATGATGTCACAGTGGGCTTCTTTCATGTAGACAGATTATGTCTGCTCAGAGAATTTGTTTCCCACTTCAGTGCCTGCTATCCTACACGGGGTGTACTTATGGTAAGGTTTGTGCTGAGCACCTTGACAGCATCAGAGGAAATGGAAATGAGTTCCAAGACACTGCGTGTTTCTTTTTATTTTGGCATCAATACCAGTTACCTAAGCAACATTATTTTAATTAGACTACCCACATTATGAAATCCACACCATATACAGCATAAGGGTCACTGTGCATGAGCCCCGTATTGCACTGTAGAAGCACGGCTTTTCTTTGCTGTTCCACCACCTTCCTAGTGCCCACACCCTGCCCACACATGTGTGCTACACGTAATGACCCATTTGACCTCACTTTCCTCCCTTCCAAGCCATTCCCCTGTGTCACTTTCCCTTTGGTAACCGTTAGTCCTCTCTTCAGTTCATGGAAGCTGCTACTGTCTTGTTCCTTCACGATTTTTCTATTTTTTTTATTCTCCACAGTTGAGTGACATCAATTGCCACTTGACTTTCTCTTCGTGGCTTATTTCACTCAGAACAATACACACAAGTTCCATGCATGTTGCTGTAAATGGTAAGATTTGTTTTCTTCATATGGCTGAATAATATTCTACATCTCATATACTGATGGACGTTAAGCTTGGCTGTTGTCAATACTTCAGTGAGAAACATAGGGGTGCAATTTTCGTTTTTAAAATGGGCTGCTGCATTCTGCTTATATATTTATAGATTTGTTTTTTTATGTTTATTCATATATGCCTTTACTGATTCATTAATTATTAATCTAAAATTACATGACAAACATTAATTTTACAAGATCCACACTATAACCAAGATCAACCCAGTTACTTCCCTGAAGTCACTGTCCATGAGCATAGTAAGATACTGTATATACCATCTCCCCCAATCCACATTAATAATGCTAATCGTTATGCCTACCTTCTCCTTGCTTTCATATCTAACAACGCCACTGTCTTCCCCTTGGTAACTGTTACTCCAAACTCGTATTCTGTGAATCTGCTGATGTTTTGCTCCTTCAGTTTTATCTTGGCGCTTCGTCTCCACACATGTGTTAAATCATTTGATACTTATTTTCTCTTCCTCACTTATTTCACTGAGCATAATATGCTCTAGCACCATCCATGTTGCAGCAAATGCTAGGATTTGTTTTCTTGTGATGGCTGAGTAATATTCCTTTCTGTATATGTACCACATCTTCTATACCCATTAATCTATTGATGTCCATTAAGCTCGGTTTATTTGAATAGTACTCTGATTAACATAGGGATATATATATCTTTATTAGCTGGGCAGATTCATTGGTTTTATTGGATTCTTTAATTAATTTATTCTTTATTTAATTATTATTAATCTATACGTAAAAGTATAACATGAGATTTTCTAGACTCCAACTGTCTCGAAATTCTTCCCAATGCCCCACTGCAGTCACTTCCATCAACAGAGCAATGTACTGTCGATTCACTGCCTGTCTTCCCTGTTTGGTTCAGCCCTCACCGTGCACCCACAAAAACATTATATGTGCTAATCATAATGCAACCTTTCTCTCCCCACTGTTATCCCTCCATTCTCCCATGTCCACATTAGTCGTTTCCCCTTTGGTAACTGGTAGTTCATTCTTGGGCTCTGTGTGTCTGCCACTATTTTGCACCTTCAGTTCTTTCCTGCTTCTCTATCTGCACAGATTGGTCATATCATATGATACTTGTCCTCCTGTCTTATTTCATTGAAAATAAAACCAAATTCTTTCATCCATGTTGTCACAAATGGGAGGAATTGTTCTCTTCTTATGGGTGAAAGGCAATGAATTGTTTATATATACCACTTCTTCTTTATCCATTCATCTTCTGATGGAGATGGATCGGGTACTGTGAATTGTGCTGCGATAAACAAGGGGGTGCACATAACTTTTTTAAATTGGGCTACTGCCTTCTATCTACTTATCTATACAACTTTGTTTTCCACTATATATCTATCATCTATCTTCTTGCTATCTCACATCTATCATAGTCATCATCTATCTCTATCATCTATCATCTATCTGCAACTGTAATCTCTGAACCCTTCTATGAGTATTTCTTATTTCTCATTAATACACAATTACATGAGTAACATTGTTTACTACAACTTCCATCACCAAAATATCCCCACATATCCCATTGCATTCACTATCCTCCAGTGCAATAAAATAATGTAGAATCACTAGTCTTCTCTGTGACGTACCGTCCTGCACGTAAACCAACCAACACTATGTACACTTATTCAATTGCACCGTTTTTAACCCCCTGTCCTAATTATCCCTCCACTATAACACAACCGGCCCAGTCTCTTTCCTTTGGTAACCACTAGTCCTCTCTTCTCTTCAGCGTGGCTTCTTCAGTTTGGTTATTTCACTTTTCTTCTATTTTTTATTACTCTGCTAGTGAGTGAAATCAGTTACCATGTTTCTGACACTCCATCGCTAATTTCACTGACCATAATTCTCTATCTACATACATGTTGTTGTAAATGGTAGGATTTGTTTTCCTCATATGGCTGAATAATATCCCTCTCCTCATCTTCTCGGGGTTACTGAACTTTGCTACTATTAATGCTGTGGTTATAAATATAGGTGAGCACATGTCTTGTTTAAACTGTGCTGCTGTATTCTGTTACTCTGTATTATTTTATTGCATTTGTTCATTTAATAATATCTCATTAATGTACAATTACATTAATAAATTATTTGTGCTAGAACCTGCCAATCACAAAGCAACCCAGGATTCGCAATTACAATCACACACCGTGAGCACAGTAAGATACTGTAGAATCACTACCTGTGTTCCCCGTTTTGTACAGCAATCCCCGTAATGCCCACCCACGCTATTCTTGGAAATCATATAGCACACTTTGTTTACTCCACCCTCCGCCTCCAATCCCTATTATCCAAAGCATACCCTTTCCCTATGTAAACTCCTAGTCCAACATTCAGTTCTGTGAATATGCTGATGTTATGCTTCTTCAGTTTTTCTTGGTTCTACATCTCTACAAATGGGTCAAATCATTTGACCTTTGTCTTCCTTCACCTCTTATTTCATGTGTAAAATGCAATCCAGATCCTTCCGACTTGTTGCAAATGTTAGGACTTTTTTTTCTTCTTATGACAGATTAATATGCAACTGTCGAAATGTACCACAACATGTTTACACATTAATCTACTGATGGACACTTACCTGGGCTTCGGTGAATAGTGCTGATAAACGCTTGGATGTATATGAATTTTAAATTCGGCTTCTGAAATGGATTTTATGAGAGTTTATTATTGATTTGTTGATTTACCGTTAATCTTTAATTACATGTGTAACGTATTTACTAGACGCCCTTTACTACGTTCCACCCAATCCCACCCTGCAGTCAATTCCATCACCAGAGCAATGTACCGTAGAATCGCTAATTGTCTTCTCTGCTGCTCAGCACACCACGTGCACCCATTCCCACCTTATACATGCTAACGGAAATGCACACTTTCTTCCCCACCTCCTTTCCCCTCCATTCCCAACCATCCATCTCTGTCTCTTCCCCTTTGGTAACTGTGAATCTGTTCTTGTCTTCTTTGACACTGCTGTTTTTCTCCTTCAGTTTTTTCTTTGTTCTTATACTCCAATGATGAGTGACGTCATTTTACCTATACATGTAGGCCAGAAATTGTTATGTTTGCTATGATGGTGCAGCTGTGCAAGGCTGAGCTCTGCCCACCATCTGCTAGTGGCGTTTGCAGGAACAGCACTGTTGCCTGGAGATTCCATGATGTCACAGTGGGCTTCTTTCATGTAGACAGATTATGTCTGCTCAGAGAATTTGTTTCCCACTTCAGTGCCTGCTATCCTACACGGGGTGTACTTATGGTAAGGTTTGTGCTGAGCACCTTGACAGCATCAGAGGAAATGGAAATGAGTTCCAAGACACTGCGTGTTTCTTTTTATTTTGGCATCAATACCAGTTACCTAAGCAACATTATTTTAATTAGACTACCCACATTATGAAATCCACACCATATACAGCATAAGGGTCACTGTGCATGAGCCCCGTATTGCACTGTAGAAGCACGGCTTTTCTTTGCTGTTCCACCACCTTCCTAGTGCCCACACCCTGCCCACACATGTGTGCTACACGTAATGACCCATTTGACCTCACTTTCCTCCCTTCCAAGCCATTCCCCTGTGTCACTTTCCCTTTGGTAACCGTTAGTCCTCTCTTCAGTTCATGGAAGCTGCTACTGTCTTGTTCCTTCACGATTTTTCTATTTTTTTTATTCTCCACAGTTGAGTGACATCAATTGCCACTTGACTTTCTCTTCGTGGCTTATTTCACTCAGAACAATACACACAAGTTCCATGCATGTTGCTGTAAATGGTAAGATTTGTTTTCTTCATATGGCTGAATAATATTCTACATCTCATATACTGATGGACGTTAAGCTTGGCTGTTGTCAATACTTCAGTGAGAAACATAGGGGTGCAATTTTCGTTTTTAAAATGGGCTGCTGCATTCTGCTTATATATTTATAGATTTGTTTTTTTATGTTTATTCATATATGCCTTTACTGATTCATTAATTATTAATCTAAAATTACATGACAAACATTAATTTTACAAGATCCACACTATAACCAAGATCAACCCAGTTACTTCCCTGAAGTCACTGTCCATGAGCATAGTAAGATACTGTATATACCATCTCCCCCAATCCACATTAATAATGCTAATCGTTATGCCTACCTTCTCCTTGCTTTCATATCTAACAACGCCACTGTCTTCCCCTTGGTAACTGTTACTCCAAACTCGTATTCTGTGAATCTGCTGATGTTTTGCTCCTTCAGTTTTATCTTGGCGCTTCGTCTCCACACATGTGTTAAATCATTTGATACTTATTTTCTCTTCCTCACTTATTTCACTGAGCATAATATGCTCTAGCACCATCCATGTTGCAGCAAATGCTAGGATTTGTTTTCTTGTGATGGCTGAGTAATATTCCTTTCTGTATATGTACCACATCTTCTATACCCATTAATCTATTGATGTCCATTAAGCTCGGTTTATTTGAATAGTACTCTGATTAACATAGGGATATATATATCTTTATTAGCTGGGCAGATTCATTGGTTTTATTGGATTCTTTAATTAATTTATTCTTTATTTAATTATTATTAATCTATACGTAAAAGTATAACATGAGATTTTCTAGACTCCAACTGTCTCGAAATTCTTCCCAATGCCCCACTGCAGTCACTTCCATCAACAGAGCAATGTACTGTCGATTCACTGCCTGTCTTCCCTGTTTGGTTCAGCCCTCACCGTGCACCCACAAAAACATTATATGTGCTAATCATAATGCAACCTTTCTCTCCCCACTGTTATCCCTCCATTCTCCCATGTCCACATTAGTCGTTTCCCCTTTGGTAACTGGTAGTTCATTCTTGGGCTCTGTGTGTCTGCCACTATTTTGCACCTTCAGTTCTTTCCTGCTTCTCTATCTGCACAGATTGGTCATATCATATGATACTTGTCCTCCTGTCTTATTTCATTGAAAATAAAACCAAATTCTTTCATCCATGTTGTCACAAATGGGAGGAATTGTTCTCTTCTTATGGGTGAAAGGCAATGAATTGTTTATATATACCACTTCTTCTTTATCCATTCATCTTCTGATGGAGATGGATCGGGTACTGTGAATTGTGCTGCGATAAACAAGGGGGTGCACATAACTTTTTTAAATTGGGCTACTGCCTTCTATCTACTTATCTATACAACTTTGTTTTCCACTATATATCTATCATCTATCTTCTTGCTATCTCACATCTATCATAGTCATCATCTATCTCTATCATCTATCATCTATCTGCAACTGTAATCTCTGAACCCTTCTATGAGTATTTCTTATTTCTCATTAATACACAATTACATGAGTAACATTGTTTACTACAACTTCCATCACCAAAATATCCCCACATATCCCATTGCATTCACTATCCTCCAGTGCAATAAAATAATGTAGAATCACTAGTCTTCTCTGTGACGTACCGTCCTGCACGTAAACCAACCAACACTATGTACACTTATTCAATTGCACCGTTTTTAACCCCCTGTCCTAATTATCCCTCCACTATAACACAACCGGCCCAGTCTCTTTCCTTTGGTAACCACTAGTCCTCTCTTCTCTTCAGCGTGGCTTCTTCAGTTTGGTTATTTCACTTTTCTTCTATTTTTTATTACTCTGCTAGTGAGTGAAATCAGTTACCATGTTTCTGACACTCCATCGCTAATTTCACTGACCATAATTCTCTATCTACATACATGTTGTTGTAAATGGTAGGATTTGTTTTCCTCATATGGCTGAATAATATCCCTCTCCTCATCTTCTCGGGGTTACTGAACTTTGCTACTATTAATGCTGTGGTTATAAATATAGGTGAGCACATGTCTTGTTTAAACTGTGCTGCTGTATTCTGTTACTCTGTATTATTTTATTGCATTTGTTCATTTAATAATATCTCATTAATGTACAATTACATTAATAAATTATTTGTGCTAGAACCTGCCAATCACAAAGCAACCCAGGATTCGCAATTACAATCACACACCGTGAGCACAGTAAGATACTGTAGAATCACTACCTGTGTTCCCCGTTTTGTACAGCAATCCCCGTAATGCCCACCCACGCTATTCTTGGAAATCATATAGCACACTTTGTTTACTCCACCCTCCGCCTCCAATCCCTATTATCCAAAGCATACCCTTTCCCTATGTAAACTCCTAGTCCAACATTCAGTTCTGTGAATATGCTGATGTTATGCTTCTTCAGTTTTTCTTGGTTCTACATCTCTACAAATGGGTCAAATCATTTGACCTTTGTCTTCCTTCACCTCTTATTTCATGTGTAAAATGCAATCCAGATCCTTCCGACTTGTTGCAAATGTTAGGACTTTTTTTTCTTCTTATGACAGATTAATATGCAACTGTCGAAATGTACCACAACATGTTTACACATTAATCTACTGATGGACACTTACCTGGGCTTCGGTGAATAGTGCTGATAAACGCTTGGATGTATATGAATTTTAAATTCGGCTTCTGAAATGGATTTTATGAGAGTTTATTATTGATTTGTTGATTTACCGTTAATCTTTAATTACATGTGTAACGTATTTACTAGACGCCCTTTACTACGTTCCACCCAATCCCACCCTGCAGTCAATTCCATCACCAGAGCAATGTACCGTAGAATCGCTAATTGTCTTCTCTGCTGCTCAGCACACCACGTGCACCCATTCCCACCTTATACATGCTAACGGAAATGCACACTTTCTTCCCCACCTCCTTTCCCCTCCATTCCCAACCATCCATCTCTGTCTCTTCCCCTTTGGTAACTGTGAATCTGTTCTTGTCTTCTTTGACACTGCTGTTTTTCTCCTTCAGTTTTTTCTTTGTTCTTATACTCCAATGATGAGTGACGTCATTTTACCTATACATGTAGGCCAGAAATTGTTATGTTTGCTATGATGGTGCAGCTGTGCAAGGCTGAGCTCTGCCCACCATCTGCTAGTGGCGTTTGCAGGAACAGCACTGTTGCCTGGAGATTCCATGATGTCACAGTGGGCTTCTTTCATGTAGACAGATTATGTCTGCTCAGAGAATTTGTTTCCCACTTCAGTGCCTGCTATCCTACACGGGGTGTACTTATGGTAAGGTTTGTGCTGAGCACCTTGACAGCATCAGAGGAAATGGAAATGAGTTCCAAGACACTGCGTGTTTCTTTTTATTTTGGCATCAATACCAGTTACCTAAGCAACATTATTTTAATTAGACTACCCACATTATGAAATCCACACCATATACAGCATAAGGGTCACTGTGCATGAGCCCCGTATTGCACTGTAGAAGCACGGCTTTTCTTTGCTGTTCCACCACCTTCCTAGTGCCCACACCCTGCCCACACATGTGTGCTACACGTAATGACCCATTTGACCTCACTTTCCTCCCTTCCAAGCCATTCCCCTGTGTCACTTTCCCTTTGGTAACCGTTAGTCCTCTCTTCAGTTCATGGAAGCTGCTACTGTCTTGTTCCTTCACGATTTTTCTATTTTTTTTATTCTCCACAGTTGAGTGACATCAATTGCCACTTGACTTTCTCTTCGTGGCTTATTTCACTCAGAACAATACACACAAGTTCCATGCATGTTGCTGTAAATGGTAAGATTTGTTTTCTTCATATGGCTGAATAATATTCTACATCTCATATACTGATGGACGTTAAGCTTGGCTGTTGTCAATACTTCAGTGAGAAACATAGGGGTGCAATTTTCGTTTTTAAAATGGGCTGCTGCATTCTGCTTATATATTTATAGATTTGTTTTTTTATGTTTATTCATATATGCCTTTACTGATTCATTAATTATTAATCTAAAATTACATGACAAACATTAATTTTACAAGATCCACACTATAACCAAGATCAACCCAGTTACTTCCCTGAAGTCACTGTCCATGAGCATAGTAAGATACTGTATATACCATCTCCCCCAATCCACATTAATAATGCTAATCGTTATGCCTACCTTCTCCTTGCTTTCATATCTAACAACGCCACTGTCTTCCCCTTGGTAACTGTTACTCCAAACTCGTATTCTGTGAATCTGCTGATGTTTTGCTCCTTCAGTTTTATCTTGGCGCTTCGTCTCCACACATGTGTTAAATCATTTGATACTTATTTTCTCTTCCTCACTTATTTCACTGAGCATAATATGCTCTAGCACCATCCATGTTGCAGCAAATGCTAGGATTTGTTTTCTTGTGATGGCTGAGTAATATTCCTTTCTGTATATGTACCACATCTTCTATACCCATTAATCTATTGATGTCCATTAAGCTCGGTTTATTTGAATAGTACTCTGATTAACATAGGGATATATATATCTTTATTAGCTGGGCAGATTCATTGGTTTTATTGGATTCTTTAATTAATTTATTCTTTATTTAATTATTATTAATCTATACGTAAAAGTATAACATGAGATTTTCTAGACTCCAACTGTCTCGAAATTCTTCCCAATGCCCCACTGCAGTCACTTCCATCAACAGAGCAATGTACTGTCGATTCACTGCCTGTCTTCCCTGTTTGGTTCAGCCCTCACCGTGCACCCACAAAAACATTATATGTGCTAATCATAATGCAACCTTTCTCTCCCCACTGTTATCCCTCCATTCTCCCATGTCCACATTAGTCGTTTCCCCTTTGGTAACTGGTAGTTCATTCTTGGGCTCTGTGTGTCTGCCACTATTTTGCACCTTCAGTTCTTTCCTGCTTCTCTATCTGCACAGATTGGTCATATCATATGATACTTGTCCTCCTGTCTTATTTCATTGAAAATAAAACCAAATTCTTTCATCCATGTTGTCACAAATGGGAGGAATTGTTCTCTTCTTATGGGTGAAAGGCAATGAATTGTTTATATATACCACTTCTTCTTTATCCATTCATCTTCTGATGGAGATGGATCGGGTACTGTGAATTGTGCTGCGATAAACAAGGGGGTGCACATAACTTTTTTAAATTGGGCTACTGCCTTCTATCTACTTATCTATACAACTTTGTTTTCCACTATATATCTATCATCTATCTTCTTGCTATCTCACATCTATCATAGTCATCATCTATCTCTATCATCTATCATCTATCTGCAACTGTAATCTCTGAACCCTTCTATGAGTATTTCTTATTTCTCATTAATACACAATTACATGAGTAACATTGTTTACTACAACTTCCATCACCAAAATATCCCCACATATCCCATTGCATTCACTATCCTCCAGTGCAATAAAATAATGTAGAATCACTAGTCTTCTCTGTGACGTACCGTCCTGCACGTAAACCAACCAACACTATGTACACTTATTCAATTGCACCGTTTTTAACCCCCTGTCCTAATTATCCCTCCACTATAACACAACCGGCCCAGTCTCTTTCCTTTGGTAACCACTAGTCCTCTCTTCTCTTCAGCGTGGCTTCTTCAGTTTGGTTATTTCACTTTTCTTCTATTTTTTATTACTCTGCTAGTGAGTGAAATCAGTTACCATGTTTCTGACACTCCATCGCTAATTTCACTGACCATAATTCTCTATCTACATACATGTTGTTGTAAATGGTAGGATTTGTTTTCCTCATATGGCTGAATAATATCCCTCTCCTCATCTTCTCGGGGTTACTGAACTTTGCTACTATTAATGCTGTGGTTATAAATATAGGTGAGCACATGTCTTGTTTAAACTGTGCTGCTGTATTCTGTTACTCTGTATTATTTTATTGCATTTGTTCATTTAATAATATCTCATTAATGTACAATTACATTAATAAATTATTTGTGCTAGAACCTGCCAATCACAAAGCAACCCAGGATTCGCAATTACAATCACACACCGTGAGCACAGTAAGATACTGTAGAATCACTACCTGTGTTCCCCGTTTTGTACAGCAATCCCCGTAATGCCCACCCACGCTATTCTTGGAAATCATATAGCACACTTTGTTTACTCCACCCTCCGCCTCCAATCCCTATTATCCAAAGCATACCCTTTCCCTATGTAAACTCCTAGTCCAACATTCAGTTCTGTGAATATGCTGATGTTATGCTTCTTCAGTTTTTCTTGGTTCTACATCTCTACAAATGGGTCAAATCATTTGACCTTTGTCTTCCTTCACCTCTTATTTCATGTGTAAAATGCAATCCAGATCCTTCCGACTTGTTGCAAATGTTAGGACTTTTTTTTCTTCTTATGACAGATTAATATGCAACTGTCGAAATGTACCACAACATGTTTACACATTAATCTACTGATGGACACTTACCTGGGCTTCGGTGAATAGTGCTGATAAACGCTTGGATGTATATGAATTTTAAATTCGGCTTCTGAAATGGATTTTATGAGAGTTTATTATTGATTTGTTGATTTACCGTTAATCTTTAATTACATGTGTAACGTATTTACTAGACGCCCTTTACTACGTTCCACCCAATCCCACCCTGCAGTCAATTCCATCACCAGAGCAATGTACCGTAGAATCGCTAATTGTCTTCTCTGCTGCTCAGCACACCACGTGCACCCATTCCCACCTTATACATGCTAACGGAAATGCACACTTTCTTCCCCACCTCCTTTCCCCTCCATTCCCAACCATCCATCTCTGTCTCTTCCCCTTTGGTAACTGTGAATCTGTTCTTGTCTTCTTTGACACTGCTGTTTTTCTCCTTCAGTTTTTTCTTTGTTCTTATACTCCAATGATGAGTGACGTCATTTTACCTATACATGTAGGCCAGAAATTGTTATGTTTGCTATGATGGTGCAGCTGTGCAAGGCTGAGCTCTGCCCACCATCTGCTAGTGGCGTTTGCAGGAACAGCACTGTTGCCTGGAGATTCCATGATGTCACAGTGGGCTTCTTTCATGTAGACAGATTATGTCTGCTCAGAGAATTTGTTTCCCACTTCAGTGCCTGCTATCCTACACGGGGTGTACTTATGGTAAGGTTTGTGCTGAGCACCTTGACAGCATCAGAGGAAATGGAAATGAGTTCCAAGACACTGCGTGTTTCTTTTTATTTTGGCATCAATACCAGTTACCTAAGCAACATTATTTTAATTAGACTACCCACATTATGAAATCCACACCATATACAGCATAAGGGTCACTGTGCATGAGCCCCGTATTGCACTGTAGAAGCACGGCTTTTCTTTGCTGTTCCACCACCTTCCTAGTGCCCACACCCTGCCCACACATGTGTGCTACACGTAATGACCCATTTGACCTCACTTTCCTCCCTTCCAAGCCATTCCCCTGTGTCACTTTCCCTTTGGTAACCGTTAGTCCTCTCTTCAGTTCATGGAAGCTGCTACTGTCTTGTTCCTTCACGATTTTTCTATTTTTTTTATTCTCCACAGTTGAGTGACATCAATTGCCACTTGACTTTCTCTTCGTGGCTTATTTCACTCAGAACAATACACACAAGTTCCATGCATGTTGCTGTAAATGGTAAGATTTGTTTTCTTCATATGGCTGAATAATATTCTACATCTCATATACTGATGGACGTTAAGCTTGGCTGTTGTCAATACTTCAGTGAGAAACATAGGGGTGCAATTTTCGTTTTTAAAATGGGCTGCTGCATT
>NW_026645072.1:0-32341 GCF_030020395.1 Manis pentadactyla
TGTGCCCCCTTCATCCCCTTCACCCTCCCTCCACACCACCCACCCCCAACCCCTTTCCTTGGTAATGACGAGTCCCTTTCTCGGTGTCTATGAGTGTACTGCTATTTTGTTTCTTCAGTTTTTCCTTTGTTCGTATACTCCACAGATGAGTGAAATCATTTGGTATTTCTCTTTCTCCGCTTGGCTTATTTCACTGAGCATAATACCCTCCAGCTCCCATCCATGTTGCGGCAAATGGTAGGATTTGCCCTCTTCTTATGGCTGAGTGGTATTCCATTGTGTAAATGTACCACATCTTCTTTATCCATTCATCTACCGATGGACATTTAGGTTGCTTCCAATTCTTGGCTATTGTAAATAGTGCTGCCATAAACATAGGGGTGCATCTGTCTTTCTCAAACTGCACTGCTGCATTCTTAGGGTAAATTCCTAGGAGTGGAATTCCTGGGTTCAAATGGTAAGTCTGTTTTGAGCATTTTGATGAACCTCCATACTGCTTTCACAATGGTTGAACTAATTTACATTTCCACCAGCAGTGTAGGAGGGTTCCCCTTTCTGCACAGCCTCGCCAACATTTGTTGTTGTTTGTCTTTTGGATGGCAGCCATCCTTACTGTGTGAGGTGATACCTCATTGTAGTTTTAATTTGCATTTCTCTGATAATTAGCGATGTGGAGCATCTTTTCATGTGTCTGTTGGCCATCTGTATTTCTGTTTTGGAGAACTGTCTGTTCAGTTCCTCTGCCCATTTTTTAATTGGATTATTTGTTTTTTGGTTGTTGAGGCGTGTGGGCTCTTATATATTATTTGGACGTTAAGCCTTTATCGGATCTGTCATTTACAAATACATTCTCCCATACTGTAGGGTTCCTTTTTGTTCTGTTGATGGTGTCTTTTGCTGTACAGAAGCTTTTCAGCTTAAAATAGTCCCACTTGTTCATTTTTTGCTGTTGTTTTCCTTGCCCGGGGAGATATGTTCAAGAAGAGGTCACTCATGTTTATGTCTAAACGGTTTTTTGCCTATGTTTTTTTTCTAAGAGTTTTGTGTGTCATGACTTACATTCAGGTCTTTGATCCATTTTGAATTTACTTTTGTGTATGGGGTTAGACAATGGTCCAGTTTCATTCTCCTACATGTAGCTGTCCAGTTTTGCCAGCACCATCTGTTGAAGAGACTGTCATTTCGCCATTGTATGTCCATGGCTCCTTGATCAAATATTAATTGACCATATATGTTTTGGTTAATGTCTGTAGTCTCTAATCTGTTCCACTGGTCTGTGGCTCTGTTCTTGTGCCAGTACCAAATTGTCTTGATTACTATGGCTTTGTGGTAGAACTTGAAGTTGGGAGTGAGATCCCCCCTACTTTATTCTTCTTTCTCAGGATTGCTTTTGGCTATTCGGGGTCTTTGGTGTTTCCATATGAATGTTTGAACTATTTGTTCCAGTTCATTGAAGAATGTTGCTGGTAATTTGATAGGGATTGCATCAAATCTGTATCTTGCTTTGGGCAGGACGGCCATTTTGACGATATTAATTCTTCCTAGCCATGAGCATGGGATGAGTTTCCATTTGTTAGTGTCCCCTTTAATTTCTCTTAAGAGTGACTTTGTAGTTTTTCAGGGGTATAGGTCTTTCACTTCTTTGGTTAGGTTTATTCCTAGGTATTTTATTCTTTTTGATGCAATTGTGAATGGAATTGATTTCATGATTTCTCTTTCTATTGGTTCATTGTTGGTGTGTATAGGAAAGCTACAGATTTCTGTGTGTTAATTTTGTATCCTGCAACTTTGCTGTATTCCGATATCAGTTCTAGTAGTTTTGGAGTGGAGTCTTTAGGGTTTTTTATGTACAATACCATATCATCTGCAAATAGTGACAGTTTAACTTCTTCTTTACCAATCTCGGATTCCTTGTATTTCTTTGTTTTGTCTGATTGCCGTGGCTAGGACCTCCAGTACTATGTTAAATAGCAGTGGGGAGAGTGGCATCCCTGTCTAGTTCCCGATCTCAGAGGAAAAGCTTTCAGCTTCTCGCTGTTCAGTATATTGTTGGCTGTGGGTTTATGACATATGGCCTTTATTATGTTGAGGTACTTGCCCTCTATTCCCATTTTGCTGAGAAGTTTTTATCATGAATGGATGTTGAATTTTGTCAAATGCCTTTTCAGCATCTATGGAGATGGTCACGTGGTTTTTGGCTTTCTTTTTGTTGATGTGGTGGTTGATATCGATGGATTTTCGAATGTGGTACCATCCTCTTGCATCCCTGGATGAATCCCACTTGGTCGTGGTGTATGGTCCTTTTGATATACTGTTGAATTCGGTTTGCTAGTATTTTATTGAGTATTTTATGCATCTACATTCATCAGGGATACTGGTCTGTAATTTTCGTTTTTGGTGGGGTCTTTGCCTGGTTTTGGTATTAGGGTGATGTTGGCTTCATAGAATGAGTTTGGGAGTATTCCCTCCTCTTCTATTTTTTGGAAAACTTTAAGGAGAATGGGTATTATGTCTTCTCTGTGTGTCTGATAAAATTCCGAGGTAAATCCGTCCGGCCCGGGGGTTTTGTTCTTGGGTTGTTTTTTGATTACCGTTTCAGTTTCTTTGCTCGTAATTGGTTTGTTTAACTTTTGTGTTTCTTCCTTGGTCAGTCTTGGAAGGTTGTATTTTTCTAGGAAGTTGTCCATTTCATTCTAGGTTTTCCAGCTTGTTGGCATATAGGTTTTCATAGTAGTCTTTAATAATTCTTTGTATTTCTGTGGAGTCTGTCGTGATTTTTCCGTTCTCATTTCTGATTCTGTTGATTTGTGTTGATTCTCTTTTTTGTCTTAATAAGTTTGGCTAGAGGCTTATCTATTTTGTTTATTTTCTCAAAGAACCAGCTCTTGGTTTTGTTGATTTTTTTTCTATTGTTTTATTCTTCTCAAATTTGTTTATTTCTTCTCTGATCTTTATTATATCCCTCCTTCTGCTGACTTTAGGCGTCATTTGTTCTTCTTTTTCCAGTTTCGATAATTGTGATGTTAGACTATTCATTTGGGATTGTTCTTCCCTTCTTCAAGTGTGCCTGGATCGCTATATACTTTCCTCTTAAGACTGCTTTCGCTGCGTCCCACAGAAGTTGGGGCTTTGTGGTGTTGTTGTCATTTGTTTCTATATATTCCTTGATCTCTATTTTGATTTGTTCGTTGATCCATTGATTATTTAGGAGCATGTTGTTAAGCCTCCATGCGTTTGTGAGCCTTTTTGTTTTCTTTGTAGAATTTATTTCTAGTTTCATACCTTTGTGTGTCTGAAAAAATTGGTGGTAGAATTTCAATATTTTGGATCTTGACTGAGGCTCTTTTTGTGGGCTAGTATGTGGTCTATTCTGGAGAATGTTCCATGTGCACTTGAGAAGAATGTATATCCTGTTGCTTTTGGATGTAGAGTTCTATAGATGTCTATTAGGTCCATCTGTTCTACTGTGTTGTTCAGTGCTTCCGTGTCCTTACTTATTTTCTGCCCGGTGGATCTATCCTTTGGTGTGAAGTGGTGTGTTGAAGTCTCCTAGAATGAATGCATTGCAGTCTATTTCCCCCTTTAGTTCTGTTAGTGTTTGTTTCACATATGCTGGTGCTCCTGTGTTGGGGGCATATACATTTAGAATGGTTATGTCCTCTTGTTGGACTGAGCCCTTTGTCATTATGTAGTGTCCTTCTTTATCTCTTGTTACTTTCTTTGTTTTGAAGTCTATTTTGTCTGATATTAGTACTGTAACCCCTGCTTTCTTCTCGCTGTTGTTTGCCTGAAATATGTTTTTCCATCCCTTGACTTTTAGTCTGTACATGTCTTTGGGTTTGAGGTGAGTTTCTTGTAAGCAGCATATAGATGGGTCTTGCTTTTTTATCCATTCTGTTACTCTGTGTCTTTTGATTGGTGCATTCAGTCCATTTACATTTAGGGTGACTATTGAAAGATATGTACTTATTGCCATTGCAGGCTTTAAATTCGTGGTTACCAAAGGTTCAAGGTTAGCCTCTTTAGTATCTTACTGCCTAACTTAGCTCGCTTATTGAGCTGTTATATGCACTGTCTGGAGATTCTTTTCTTCTCTCCCTTCTTATTCCTCCTCCTCCATTCTTCATATGTTGGGTGTTTTGTTCTGTGCTCTTTTTAGGAGTGCTCCCATCTAGAGCAGTCCCTGTAAGATGCCCTGTAGAGGTGGTTTGTGGGAAGCAAATTCCCTCAGCTTTTGCTTGTCTGGGAATTGTTTAATCCCGCCATCATATTTAAATGATAGTCGTGCTGGATACAGTATCCTTGGTTCAAGGCCCTTCTGTTTCATTGCATTAAATATGCCATGCCATTCTCTTCTGGCCTGTAGGGTTTCTGTCGAGAAGTCTGATGTTAGCCTGATGGGTTTTCCTTTATAGGTGACCTTTTTCTCTCTAGCTGCCTTTAAAACTCTTTCCTTGTCCTTGATCTCTGCCGTTTTAATTATTATGTGTCTTGGTGTTGTCCTCCTTGGATCCTTTCTGATGGGGGTTCTGTGTATTTCCGTGGTCTGTTCGATTATTTCCTCCCCCAGTTTGGGGAAGTTTTCAGCAATTACTTCTTCCAAGATACTTTCCATCCCTTTTCCTCTCTCTTCTTCTTCTGGTACCCCTATAATACGGATATTGTTCCTTTTGGATTGGTCACACAGTTCTCTTAATAGTGTTTCATTCCTGGAGATCCTTTTATCTCTCTCTATGTCAGCTTCTATGCGTTCCTGTTCACTGGTTTCTATTCCATCAGTGGCCTCTTGCATCTTATCCATTCTGCTTATAAATCCTTCCAGTGTTTGTTTCACTTCTGTAACCTCCTTCCTGGCATCTGTGATCTCCCTCCGGACTTCATCCCATTTCTCTTGCATATTTCTCTGCATCTCTGTCAGCATGTTTATGATTTTTATTTTGAATTCTTTGTCAGGAAGACTGGTTAGGTCTGTCTCCTTCTCTGGTGTTGCCTCTGTGATCTTGGTTTGCCTGTAATTTTGTCTTTTCATGGTGATAGGAATAGTTTGCAGAGCTGGGACAAGTGACGGCTGGAAGAACTTCCCTTCTTGTTGGTTTGTGGCCCTCCTCTCCTGGGAGAACAGCGGCCTCTAGTGGCTTGTGCTGGGTAGCTGCGCGCAGAGAGGGATTCTGCTTCCTGCCGGGCTGCTATGGAGTTAATTTCCGCTGTTGCTGTGGGTGTGGCCTGGCTCGGGCCGCTGCTCCAAAATGGTGGAGTCGTGTTGGAGGGGGAGCGGCCGGGAGGCTATTTATCTCCGTAAGGGGCCTCCCTGCTCCCTGCCGCCCAGGGGGTTAGAGTGCCCAGAGATCCCCGGATTCCCGACCTCTGGACTAAGTGTCCCACCCTGCCCCTTTAAGACTTCCAAAAAGCACTCGCCAAAACAAAACAAAACAACAACAACAACAACAAAACAAAGGCCGCTCGCTTTTGTTTTGTCCTCTGGCGCCGGCCTGCGGTACCCGCTCACCGGTCTTGCTGCCCTGTTTTCCTAGTATCCAGGACCCCACGCATGCACTGTGTCTGCGCTGTGGTCCGGATGGCTGGGGCTGGGTGTTCAGCAGTCCTGGGCTCCCTCTCCCTCTCCGCTCCGACTCCTCTCCTCCCGCCGGGAGCCGGGGGGAGGGGCGCTCGGGTCCCGCCGGGCCGGGGCTGTATCTTACCCCCTTTGCGAGGCGCTGGGTTCTCGCAGGTGTGGATGTGGTCTGGATGTTGTCCTGTGTCCTCTGGTCTCTATTCTAGGAAGAGTTGTCTTTGTTATATTTCCATAGATACATGTGGTTTTGGGAGGAGATTTCCGCTGCTCTACTCACGCCGCCATCTTGGCTCCGCCTCCCTACCTTACTCTTTTAAATACTTCAGTCCAACAAAACAGCAGACAAATACAAAGTTTATTCCCCTACTTTCCTTAAGGCCATACTGGGATAATTTGAATTGGCTCTTTAGACCTTGGTATTATCTGTAGTGATCTGGAGATTTAATGACAGAATGATATACACACACCAAAAGAACAGAGAATTCTTAAAAGGACAAATTTCAGGGCACTTTCAAATTCTGAGGCATAAGTAAGCCCTCTTGGGGATCCTTAAGTTAAAAGCCTCTTCAGATTCAGAATGAAAACTGTTTAGACTGAGACAACAAGAGGCCCTGATGAGAAGGCCTATGGTAACTGCAATAGGTTAAGTAAGGTAAATGGTGTCTCCATGTGGTAGCAAAGGGGCCAATGTAAAGAAGGCTAGGAAGCCACTTTAAACTCATGTCTGCGGCAAGTCATGTGATGTCATACAAGGGATTCCCTTCGAAAGGATTACCCACCCTACTGCCACCTTTCCAGGGCTGAGTTCTCAGACTGCTCAGACTGCTACTTCTCCTCTTCACATCACCTGTTCTAGGCACCTCTGCTAGAACAGGGTACTGACTGGAAAAGCAAGACAGTGGGTACAGCAAACGTGGCTCTGGTGCTCTAGCTGCTTGTCAAGATACAATGTCTAACAACAGGGAGACTAGCTAATCTAGAAATGGATTGTTAACTCTGACTCTAGTACATTCTTGGGATATGCTTACTAAACAACTTTTGTGGTTAAGAAATGCCAAAATTACGTTGACTCTCCTGGATATATTTTACTTTAATAAAGGGAATATAATAGGCTAATAAAATACAAATCTATTTTCTCTTTAACAAGTAACTAATATTTTCATGTTTTTATTAAAAAATTCCTTTCAGGTACTCTGATTAACCGTCAAGTGACATAAAAAATTTTTCAGCATTCTTTAATACTAATATTTAGTACAATTTAAGATACAGCCATCAAGTTTAGCATTTCAAGGAAACAAGAAAGAAAAGGAGAACGGTAACTCACTGAGAAGCTTATGTTCCTAGTAAAATTTAGTTTGTCTTGGATTTAAAAAAAAAAATTAGGCCCAGAATTTTAGTTATCCTAATTGCCATCCCAATCAAACAGCATATCTATGTGTGGATTCCAGATAAAAGATAAATATTTTGAATAAGCATAAGAGCCACTGATTGGACTGTTTTGTTTAGAATCTGTTTTACTGGGTTTAGATAAGGATGACATCAATAAAGTTAACTATATGTTGAGTACCACTGATTAAAAATGTAGTTTTAAAAACTCTTGCTTTTGTGGTAAATTTCTAGACAAATAATAAATGTTAAGCACAATTGTTAAGCAGTGTAAATATTGTAATGTTCACTGTTGCTTGTTGGGGAAGTGAAATGCCTGTATTCAAACTATCAAAATTCTGACCTTTCAAAATAGTAGGTTTTCTAAAACAATTTTTTGAATATCAGCATTTTCTTTCAAACTCTTGACATGTTAATTTCTGTTTAAAAAAGTCCTTACAAATATATCTTAAGTTACTCCTTTCGGTCTTTACTATTTTTTACTTTCAACTATATATTCAACACAGAACGTTTCTAAATAAACATCTAATGAAAAACAGTTTCAGTGTAAAGTAAAACTAGACCATCTAATATAACTTATGTAGAAAGGCTGAGTGCAATTTATACAAATTCAGCATTAAATGTATATAATAGTGAACAACTTTCAGTCTCTTAATATTCAAAACCAACAACTTCCAATGAGACTAGAAAGTTAGCAGAGAGGATCAAACAGATTTAAGCACTGTCCAACTTCTTCTAAAGTGATGCACTCTTTTATCCTTGAAGTAGTCATCTTGAGTAACAGGTGAGTTTCTCAGTCTGTTCTCTGGATTAAATAGACAAGATGCCACCGTCTGTATGCTTTGGTCCACAGGTTTCTTTTGTGGGCCATTTCCAGAGGATGCAGTAGCTTCATGAACAGAGCATTCACTTGTCAGCATTTCAGCTCCTGGAACAACTTCATTACAGTGGTAGTTAACAGCTGTATAAGTCGGAGGAGGTATAACCTAACTCTTGTGTTCCCCAGACCACTGTGGTGGCATCTGATAATTATATACAGGCAGCTGATATCCAGTGATGACCTGAACTGGTGAACTTGGATAAGGGTATGCCTGCACATATTGAGTTATAGGATGCATCATGGTTGGAGGCTGCATGTAAGCTTCAGGGTTGTGACTGCTCCAGACACTCTGAAACTGTGGTGGTGGTGGTGGGGGATTAAAAACCAAAGGACGTGGCTGCACATGATAAGCACAGAAATTTTGTTTCCTGTTTGCAAGGCCCAGTTTCAGCTTTTTACCATGGAAATTTATCTGTGATTCTTCTATCTTCTGGACATCCACGTCATTATAAAACGAAACAAATCCATAGCGTTTGGACACACCAGTTCAATCCGTGATTATCTTCACTTCTTTAATTGAACCGTATCTAGCAAAGAAACTTCTTATTTTGGTTTCATCCATCCTAACGTCAATTCCACCAACAAAAATGGTGTTTGGCATGATTTTGCCTTCTGGTAAAACATAGCCTTGGCTGGTTGTAGATGATGAGAACTGGGTGCTGGCCTCTTTGGAGACAGTTGAGTTTGGAGTTTCAGAATTTGCAGCAGACATGATGACGGCTGCGAGCAGTGCTGGCCGTTGGGCCTGGAGGAGCAGAGACTGCCCTTGGGGCTGCACCTTGGGGCTGCTGTTGGTTAGGTCTGGTAGTGCCCGCCGCCCGGGGGCGGAAGGCGAAGGGATCAAGGATCAGAGCGGGTGAGAGGAGGCCCGAAGGTGCTGGCGAGCTGAGGAGCCCCGAGAGCGAGGTGGCGAGGCCGAGGGGCGCTGGCACACTGAGGTGGGCGGTGGGCTCCCGGAGGTGGCGCCGAGCTGGTGGGACTCGCCACAGCAGCGCAGACAATGGGTGGCAGCGCCCCCGCCTGCGCCGTCCAGCAGCGCGCGGGTTGGGACAAAAGGCAGGCTGGGACTGATAGTTCACTCAAGCTCTTTCTTTATTCAGCATTACAGCATAAGCAAGCGAGCTAGCTCTCATCTATCTCTAACTTTTCTCTGCTTCTACTTCTACTCTCTCTCCTTGCCACCTCTTCTCATACCATCCTTATCCCCTCCAGTCTCTCTGGGGGCGAGATTCTACATCAAAGCCTAAGGAAGCTCTGTCAGGTGGATTCCAGGCACGCTCTCACAACACAGGACTTTTCTGGGAATGGAGGAACGGACTTGAGTGCGGTTGCAGCTGGTCAGAGATGACTCACTGCGCTGGCTGGTTGGGCACGGCTCACAACACCTGCCCCCTGCAGGGGGGGGTCCTGTTCTGTATATATGTTAAGTCCATCTGGTCTAACGTGTCATTCCGTGCCTGTGTTTCCTTATTTATTTTCTGTCTGATTTATCCATTAATAAAAGTGGGGTTTTAAAATCCCCTAATATGATTGCGTTGCTGTCTATTTCCCCCTTTAGGTCTGTTAGTATTAATTTTATATATTTAGTTGCTCCTATGTTGGGTGCATAGATATTTATAATTGTTATATCCTTTTGTTGGATTGATCCATTTATCATTATGTAATGTCCTTGTTTGTCCTTTGTTACTTTCTTTGTTTTGAAGTCTATTTTGTCTGATATAGTAGTGCTACTCCTGCTTTTTTCTACCTTTTATGTGCATAATAAAATACCTTTTCCCATCCCTTTGTTTTCAGTCTATGTATGTCTTTGGGTCTGAAGTGAGTCTCTTGTAGGCAGCATATAGATGGGTCTTGTTTATCCATTCTGTCACCTTTTGTCTTTATTTGCAGAGGAGCTGCATTACAATTTTATTATGGAAATTTTCCAACACTTACAAAAAGAGACAGCATAAATGAATACCTATGTATCTAATACCCAGTTTCAAAGTCATCTAATATCCAGGTATAATTGTTATACAATCTTATATTGGTTTCAAATATACAACACAGTGGTTCAACAGTTACCCATATTATTAAATCCTCACCCCCACTAGAGCAGTTATTACCTATCAATGTAGTAAGATGTTACAGAATCATTGACTATATTCTCTGTGCTGCACTACCATCCGCATGAGCAACTTACATTGTGATGTTGAATTATTGTGCCCCTTCATCCCCTTCACCCTCCCTCCACACCACCCACCCCAACCCCTTTCCCTTGGTAATGACGAGTCCCTTCTCGGTGTCTATGAGTGTACTGCTATTTTGTTTCTTCAGTTTTTCCTTTGTTCGTATACTCCACAGATGAGTGAAATCATTTGGTATTTCTCTTTCTCCGCTTGGCTTATTTCACTGAGCATAATACCCTCCAGCTCCATCCATGTTGCGGCAAATGGTAGGATTTGCCCTCTTCTTATGGCTGAGTGGTATTCCATTGTGTAAATGTACCACATCTTCTTTATCCATTCATCTACCGATGGACATTTAGGTTGCTTCCAATTCTTGGCTATTGTAAATAGTGCTGCCATAAACATAGGGGTGCATCTGTCTTTCTCAAACTGCACTGCTGCATTCTTAGGGTAAATTCCTAGGAGTGGAATTCCTGGGTCAAATGGTAAGTCTGTTTTGAGCATTTTGATGAACCTCCATACTGCTTTCCACAATGGTTGAACTAATTTACATTTCCACCAGCAGTGTAGGAGGGTTCCCCTTTCTGCACAGCCTCGCCAACATTTGTTGTTGTTTGTCTTTTGGATGGCAGCCATCCTTACTGGTGTGAGGTGATACCTCATTGTAGTTTTAATTTGCATTTCTCTGATAATTAGCGATGTGGAGCATCTTTTCATGTGTCTGTTGGCCATCTGTATTTCTGTTTTGGAGAACTGTCTGTTCAGTTCCTCTGCCCATTTTTTAATTGGATTATTTGTTTTTTGGTTGTTGAGGCGTGTGGGCTCTTTATATATTTTGGACGTTAAGCCTTTATCGGATCTGTCATTTACAAATACATTCTCCCATACTGTAGGGTTCCTTTTTGTTCTGTTGATGGTGTCTTTTGCTGTACAGAAGCTTTTCAGCTTAAAATAGTCCCACTTGTTCATTTTTGCTGTTGTTTTCCTTGCCCGGGGAGATATGTTCAAGAAGAGGTCACTCATGTTTATGTCTAAACGGTTTTTGCCTATGTTTTTTTCTAAGAGTTTTGTGGTGTCATGACTTACATTCAGGTCTTTGATCCATTTTGAATTTACTTTTGTGTATGGGGTTAGACAATGGTCCAGTTTCATTCTCCTACATGTAGCTGTCCAGTTTTGCCAGCACCATCTGTTGAAGAGACTGTCATTTCGCCATTGTATGTCCATGGCTCCTTGATCAAATATTAATTGACCATATATGTTTTGGTTAATGTCTGTAGTCTCTAATCTGTTCCACTGGTCTGTGGCTCTGTTCTTGTGCCAGTACCAAATTGTCTTGATTACTATGGCTTTGTGGTAGAACTTGAAGTTGGGGAGTGAGATCCCCCCTACTTTATTCTTCTTTCTCAGGATTGCTTTGGCTATTCGGGGTCTTTGGTGTTTCCATATGAATGTTTGAACTATTTGTTCCAGTTCATTGAAGAATGTTGCTGGTAATTTGATAGGGATTGCATCAAATCTGTATCTTGCTTTGGGCAGGACGGCCATTTTGACGATATTAATTCTTCCTAGCCATGAGCATGGGATGAGTTTCCATTTGTTAGTGTCCCCTTTAATTTCTCTTAAGAGTGACTTGTAGTTTTCAGGGTATAGGTCTTTCACTTCTTTGGTTAGGTTTATTCCTAGGTATTTTATTCTTTTTGATGCAATTGTGAATGGAATTGATTTCATGATTTCTCTTTCTATTGGTTCATTGTTGGTGTATAGGAAAGCTACAGATTTCTGTGTGTTAATTTTGTATCCTGCAACTTTGCTGTATTCCGATATCAGTTCTAGTAGTTTTGGAGTGGAGTCTTTAGGGTTTTTTATGTACAATACCATATCATCTGCAAATAGTGACAGTTTAACTTCTTCTTTACCAATCTGGATTCCTTGTATTTCTTTGTTTTGTCTGATTGCCGTGGCTAGGACCTCCAGTACTATGTTAAATAGCAGTGGGGAGAGTGGGCATCCCTGTCTAGTTCCCGATCTCAGAGGAAAAGCTTTCAGCTTCTCGCTGTTCAGTATATTGTTGGCTGTGGGTTTATGACATATGGCCTTTATTATGTTGAGGTACTTGCCCTCTATTCCCATTTTGCTGAGAGTTTTTATCATGAATGGATGTTGAATTTTGTCAAATGCCTTTTCAGCATCTATGGAGATGGTCACGTGGTTTTTGGCTTTCTTTTTGTTGATGTGGTGGTTGATATCGATGGATTTTCGAATGTGGTACCATCCTTGCATCCCTGGGATGAATCCCACTTGGTCGTGGTGTATGGTCCTTTTGATATACTGTTGAATTCGGTTTGCTAGTATTTTATTGAGTATTTTTGCATCTACATTCATCAGGGATACTGGTCTGTAATTTTCGTTTTTGGTGGGGTCTTTGCCTGGTTTTGGTATTAGGGTGATGTTGGCTTCATAGAATGAGTTTGGGAGTATTCCCTCCTCTTCTATTTTTTGGAAAACTTTAAGGAGAATGGGTATTATGTCTTCTCTGTGTGTCTGATAAAATTCCGAGGTAAATCCGTCCGGCCCGGGGGTTTTGTTCTTGGGTTGTTTTTTGATTACCGTTTCAGTTTCTTTGCTCGTAATTGGTTTGTTTAACTTTTGTGTTTCTTCCTTGGTCAGTCTTGGAAGGTTGTATTTTTCTAGGAAGTTGTCCATTTCTTCTAGGTTTTCCAGCTTGTTGGCATATAGGTTTTCATAGTAGTCTTTAATAATTCTTTGTATTTCTGTGGAGTCTGTCGTGATTTTTCCGTTCTCATTTCTGATTCTGTTGATTTGTGTTGATTCTCTTTTTGTCTTAATAAGTTTGGCTAGAGGCTTATCTATTTTGTTTATTTTCTCAAAGAACCAGCTCTTGGTTTTGTTGATTTTTTTTCTATTGTTTTATTCTTCTCAAATTTGTTTATTTCTTCTCTGATCTTTATTATATCCCTCCTTCTGCTGACTTTAGGCGTCATTTGTTCTTCTTTTTCCAGTTTCGATAATTGTGATGTTAGACTATTCATTTGGGATTGTTCTTCCTTCTTCAAGTGTGCCTGGATCGCTATATACTTTCCTCTTAAGACTGCTTTCGCTGCGTCCCACAGAAGTTGGGGCTTTGTGGTGTTGTTGTCATTTGTTTCTATATATTCCTTGATCTCTATTTTGATTTGTTCGTTGATCCATTGATTATTTAGGAGCATGTTGTTAAGCCTCCATGCGTTTGTGAGCCTTTTTGTTTTCTTTGTAGAATTTATTTCTAGTTTCATACCTTTGTGGTCTGAAAAATTGGTTGGTAGAATTTCAATATTTTGGATTTGACTGAGGCTCTTTTTGTGGGCTAGTATGTGGTCTATTCTGGAGAATGTTCCATGTGCACTTGAGAAGAATGTATATCCTGTTGCTTTTGGATGTAGAGTTCTATAGATGTCTATTAGGTCCATCTGTTCTACTGTGTTGTTCAGTGCTTCCGTGTCCTTACTTATTTTCTGCCCGGTGGATCTATCCTTTGGTGTGAAGTGGTGTGTTGAAGTCTCCTAGAATGAATGCATTGCAGTCTATTTCCCCCTTTAGTTCTGTTAGTGTTTGTTTCACATATGCTGGTGCTCCTGTGTTGGGGGCATATACATTTAGAATGGTTATGTCCTCTTGTTGGACTGAGCCCTTTGTCATTATGTAGTGTCCTTCTTTATCTCTTGTTACTTTCTTTGTTTTGAAGTCTATTTTGTCTGATATTAGTACTGTAACCCCTGCTTTCTTCTCGCTGTTGTTTGCCTGAAATATGTTTTTCCATCCCTTGACTTTTAGTCTGTACATGTCTTTGGGTTTGAGGTGAGTTTCTTGTAAGCAGCATATAGATGGGTCTTGCTTTTTTATCCATTCTGTTACTCTGTGTCTTTTGATTGGTGCATTCAGTCCATTTACATTTAGGGTGACTATTGAAAGATATGTACTTATTGCCATTGCAGGCTTTAAATTCGTGGTTACCAAAGGTTCAAGGTTAGCCTCTTTAGTATCTTACTGCCTAACTTAGCTCGCTTATTGAGCTGTTATATGCACTGTCTGGAGATTCTTTTCTTCTCTCCCTTCTTATTCCTCCTCCTCCATTCTTCATATGTTGGGTGTTTTGTTCTGTGCTCTTTTTAGGAGTGCTCCCATCTAGAGCAGTCCCTGTAAGATGCCCTGTAGAGGTGGTTTGTGGGAAGCAAATTCCCTCAGCTTTTGCTTGTCTGGGAATTGTTTAATCCCGCCATCATATTTAAATGATAGTCGTGCTGGATACAGTATCCTTGGTTCAAGGCCCTTCTGTTTCATTGCATTAAATATGCCATGCCATTCTCTTCTGGCCTGTAGGGTTTCTGTCGAGAAGTCTGATGTTAGCCTGATGGGTTTTCCTTTATAGGTGACCTTTTTCTCTCTAGCTGCCTTTAAAACTCTTTCCTTGTCCTTGATCTCTGCCGTTTTAATTATTATGTGTCTTGGTGTTGTCCTCCTTGGATCCTTTCTGATGGGGGTTCTGTGTATTTCCGTGGTCTGTTCGATTATTTCCTCCCCCAGTTTGGGGAAGTTTTCAGCAATTACTTCTTCCAAGATACTTTCCATCCCTTTTCCTCTCTCTTCTTCTTCTGGTACCCCTATAATACGGATATTGTTCCTTTTGGATTGGTCACACAGTTCTCTTAATAGTGTTTCATTCCTGGAGATCCTTTTATCTCTCTCTATGTCAGCTTCTATGCGTTCCTGTTCACTGGTTTCTATTCCATCAGTGGCCTCTTGCATCTTATCCATTCTGCTTATAAATCCTTCCAGTGTTTGTTTCACTTCTGTAACCTCCTTCCTGGCATCTGTGATCTCCCTCCGGACTTCATCCCATTTCTCTTGCATATTTCTCTGCATCTCTGTCAGCATGTTTATGATTTTTATTTTGAATTCTTTGTCAGGAAGACTGGTTAGGTCTGTCTCCTTCTCTGGTGTTGCCTCTGTGATCTTGGTTTGCCTGTAATTTTGTCTTTTCATGGTGATAGGAATAGTTTGCAGAGCTGGGACAAGTGACGGCTGGAAGAACTTCCCTTCTTGTTGGTTTGTGGCCCTCCTCTCCTGGGAGAACAGCGGCCTCTAGTGGCTTGTGCTGGGTAGCTGCGCGCAGAGAGGGATTCTGCTTCCTGCCGGGCTGCTATGGAGTTAATTTCCGCTGTTGCTGTGGGTGTGGCCTGGCTCGGGCCGCTGCTCCAAAATGGTGGAGTCGTGTTGGAGGGGGAGCGGCCGGGAGGCTATTTATCTCCGTAAGGGGCCTCCCTGCTCCCTGCCGCCCAGGGGGTTAGAGTGCCCAGAGATCCCCGGATTCCCGACCTCTGGACTAAGTGTCCCACCCTGCCCCTTTAAGACTTCCAAAAAGCACTCGCCAAAACAAAACAAAACAACAACAACAACAACAAAACAAAGGCCGCTCGCTTTTGTTTTGTCCTCTGGCGCCGGCCTGCGGTACCCGCTCACCGGTCTTGCTGCCCTGTTTTCCTAGTATCCAGGACCCCACGCATGCACTGTGTCTGCGCTGTGGTCCGGATGGCTGGGGCTGGGTGTTCAGCAGTCCTGGGCTCCCTCTCCCTCTCCGCTCCGACTCCTCTCCTCCCGCCGGGAGCCGGGGGGAGGGGCGCTCGGGTCCCGCCGGGCCGGGGCTGTATCTTACCCCCTTTGCGAGGCGCTGGGTTCTCGCAGGTGTGGATGTGGTCTGGATGTTGTCCTGTGTCCTCTGGTCTCTATTCTAGGAAGAGTTGTCTTTGTTATATTTCCATAGATACATGTGGTTTTGGGAGGAGATTTCCGCTGCTCTACTCACGCCGCCATCTTGGCTCCGCCTCCCTACCTTACTCTTTTAAATACTTCAGTCCAACAAAACAGCAGACAAATACAAAGTTTATTCCCCTACTTTCCTTAAGGCCATACTGGGATAATTTGAATTGGCTCTTTAGACCTTGGTATTATCTGTAGTGATCTGGAGATTTAATGACAGAATGATATACACACACCAAAAGAACAGAGAATTCTTAAAAGGACAAATTTCAGGGCACTTTCAAATTCTGAGGCATAAGTAAGCCCTCTTGGGGATCCTTAAGTTAAAAGCCTCTTCAGATTCAGAATGAAAACTGTTTAGACTGAGACAACAAGAGGCCCTGATGAGAAGGCCTATGGTAACTGCAATAGGGTAAGTAAGGTAAATGGTGTCTCCATGTGGTAGCAAAGGGGCCAATGTAAAGAAGGCTAGGAAGCCACTTTAAACTCATGTCTGCGGCAAGTCATGTGATGTCATACAAGGGATTCCCTTCGAAAGGATTACCCACCCTACTGCCACCTTTCCAGGGCTGAGTTCTCAGACTGCTCAGACTGCTACTTCTCCTCTTCACATCACCTGTTCTAGGCACCTCTGCTAGAACAGGGTACTGACTGGAAAAGCAAGACAGTGGGTACAGCAAACGTGGCTCTGGTGCTCTAGCTGCTTGTCAAGATACAATGTCTAACAACAGGGAGACTAGCTAATCTAGAAATGGATTGTTAACTCTGACTCTAGTACATTCTTGGGATATGCTTACTAAACAACTTTTGTGGTTAAGAAATGCCAAAATTACGTTGACTCTCCTGGATATATTTTACTTTAATAAAGGGAATATAATAGGCTAATAAAATACAAATCTATTTTCTCTTTAACAAGTAACTAATATTTTCATGTTTTTATTAAAAAATTCCTTTCAGGTACTCTGATTAACCGTCAAGTGACATAAAAAATTTTTCAGCATTCTTTAATACTAATATTTAGTACAATTTAAGATACAGCCATCAAGTTTAGCATTTCAAGGAAACAAGAAAGAAAAGGAGAACGGTAACTCACTGAGAAGCTTATGTTCCTAGTAAAATTTAGTTTGTCTTGGATTTAAAAAAAAAAATTAGGCCCAGAATTTTAGTTATCCTAATTGCCATCCCAATCAAACAGCATATCTATGTGTGGATTCCAGATAAAAGATAAATATTTTGAATAAGCATAAGAGCCACTGATTGGACTGTTTTGTTTAGAATCTGTTTTACTGGGTTTAGATAAGGATGACATCAATAAAGTTAACTATATGTTGAGTACCACTGATTAAAAATGTAGTTTTAAAAACTCTTGCTTTTGTGGTAAATTTCTAGACAAATAATAAATGTTAAGCACAATTGTTAAGCAGTGTAAATATTGTAATGTTCACTGTTGCTTGTTGGGGAAGTGAAATGCCTGTATTCAAACTATCAAAATTCTGACCTTTCAAAATAGTAGGTTTTCTAAAACAATTTTTTGAATATCAGCATTTTCTTTCAAACTCTTGACATGTTAATTTCTGTTTAAAAAAGTCCTTACAAATATATCTTAAGTTACTCCTTTCGGTCTTTACTATTTTTTACTTTCAACTATATATTCAACACAGAACGTTTCTAAATAAACATCTAATGAAAAACAGTTTCAGTGTAAAGTAAAACTAGACCATCTAATATAACTTATGTAGAAAGGCTGAGTGCAATTTATACAAATTCAGCATTAAATGTATATAATAGTGAACAACTTTCAGTCTCTTAATATTCAAAACCAACAACTTCCAATGAGACTAGAAAGTTAGCAGAGAGGATCAAACAGATTTAAGCACTGTCCAACTTCTTCTAAAGTGATGCACTCTTTTATCCTTGAAGTAGTCATCTTGAGTAACAGGTGAGTTTCTCAGTCTGTTCTCTGGATTAAATAGACAAGATGCCACCGTCTGTATGCTTTGGTCCACAGGTTTCTTTTGTGGGCCATTTCCAGAGGATGCAGTAGCTTCATGAACAGAGCATTCACTTGTCAGCATTTCAGCTCCTGGAACAACTTCATTACAGTGGTAGTTAACAGCTGTATAAGTCGGAGGAGGTATAACCTAACTCTTGTGTTCCCCAGACCACTGTGGTGGCATCTGATAATTATATACAGGCAGCTGATATCCAGTGATGACCTGAACTGGTGAACTTGGATAAGGGTATGCCTGCACATATTGAGTTATAGGATGCATCATGGTTGGAGGCTGCATGTAAGCTTCAGGGTTGTGACTGCTCCAGACACTCTGAAACTGTGGTGGTGGTGGTGGGGGATTAAAAACCAAAGGACGTGGCTGCACATGATAAGCACAGAAATTTTGTTTCCTGTTTGCAAGGCCCAGTTTCAGCTTTTTACCATGGAAATTTATCTGTGATTCTTCTATCTTCTGGACATCCACGTCATTATAAAACGAAACAAATCCATAGCGTTTGGACACACCAGTTCAATCCGTGATTATCTTCACTTCTTTAATTGAACCGTATCTAGCAAAGAAACTTCTTATTTTGGTTTCATCCATCCTAACGTCAATTCCACCAACAAAAATGGTGTTTGGCATGATTTTGCCTTCTGGTAAAACATAGCCTTGGCTGGTTGTAGATGATGAGAACTGGGTGCTGGCCTCTTTGGAGACAGTTGAGTTTGGAGTTTCAGAATTTGCAGCAGACATGATGACGGCTGCGAGCAGTGCTGGCCGTTGGGCCTGGAGGAGCAGAGACTGCCCTTGGGGCTGCACCTTGGGGCTGCTGTTGGTTAGGTCTGGTAGTGCCCGCCGCCCGGGGGCGGAAGGCGAAGGGATCAAGGATCAGAGCGGGTGAGAGGAGGCCCGAAGGTGCTGGCGAGCTGAGGAGCCCCGAGAGCGAGGTGGCGAGGCCGAGGGGCGCTGGCACACTGAGGTGGGCGGTGGGCTCCCGGAGGTGGCGCCGAGCTGGTGGGGACTCGCCACAGCAGCGCAGACAATGGGTGGCAGCGCCCCCGCCTGCGCCGTCCAGCAGCGCGCGGGTTGGGACAAAAGGCAGGCTGGGACTGATAGTTCACTCAAGCTCTTTCTTTATTCAGCATTACAGCATAAGCAAGCGAGCTAGCTCTCATCTATCTCTAACTTTTCTCTGCTTCTACTTCTACTCTCTCTCCTTGCCACCTCTTCTCATACCATCCTTATCCCCTCCAGTCTCTCTGGGGGCGAGATTCTACATCAAAGCCTAAGGAAGCTCTGTCAGGTGGATTCCAGGCACGCTCTCACAACACAGGACTTTTCTGGGAATGGAGGAACGGACTTGAGTGCGGTTGCAGCTGGTCAGAGATGACTCACTGCGCTGGCTGGTTGGGCACGGCTCACAACACCTGCCCCCTGCAGGGGGGGGTCCTGTTCTGTATATATGTTAAGTCCATCTGGTCTAACGTGTCATTCCGTGCCTGTGTTTCCTTATTTATTTTCTGTCTGATTTATCCATTAATAAAAGTGGGGTTTTAAAATCCCCTAATATGATTGCGTTGCTGTCTATTTCCCCCTTTAGGTCTGTTAGTATTAATTTTATATATTTAGTTGCTCCTATGTTGGGTGCATAGATATTTATAATTGTTATATCCTTTTGTTGGATTGATCCATTTATCATTATGTAATGTCCTTGTTTGTCCTTTGTTACTTTCTTTGTTTTGAAGTCTATTTTGTCTGATATAGTAGTGCTACTCCTGCTTTTTTCTACCTTTTATGTGCATAATAAAATACCTTTTCCCATCCCTTTGTTTTCAGTCTATGTATGTCTTTGGGTCTGAAGTGAGTCTCTTGTAGGCAGCATATAGATGGGTCTTGTTTATCCATTCTGTCACCTTTTGTCTTTATTTGCAGAGGAGCTGCATTACAATTTTATTATGGAAATTTTCCAACACTTACAAAAAGAGACAGCATAAATGAATACCTATGTATCTAATACCCAGTTTCAAAGTCATCTAATATCCAGGTATAATTGTTATACAATCTTATATTGGTTTCAAATATACAACACAGTGGTTCAACAGTTACCCATATTATTAAATCCTCACCCCCACTAGAGCAGTTATTACCTATCAATGTAGTAAGATGTTACAGAATCATTGACTATATTCTCTGTGCTGCACTACCATCCGCATGAGCAACTTACATTGTGATGTTGAATTATTGTGCCCCTTCATCCCCTTCACCCTCCCTCCACACCACCCACCCCAACCCCTTTCCCTTGGTAATGACGAGTCCCTTCTCGGTGTCTATGAGTGTACTGCTATTTTGTTTCTTCAGTTTTTCCTTTGTTCGTATACTCCACAGATGAGTGAAATCATTTGGTATTTCTCTTTCTCCGCTTGGCTTATTTCACTGAGCATAATACCCTCCAGCTCCATCCATGTTGCGGCAAATGGTAGGATTTGCCCTCTTCTTATGGCTGAGTGGTATTCCATTGTGTAAATGTACCACATCTTCTTTATCCATTCATCTACCGATGGACATTTAGGTTGCTTCCAATTCTTGGCTATTGTAAATAGTGCTGCCATAAACATAGGGGTGCATCTGTCTTTCTCAAACTGCACTGCTGCATTCTTAGGGTAAATTCCTAGGAGTGGAATTCCTGGGTCAAATGGTAAGTCTGTTTTGAGCATTTTGATGAACCTCCATACTGCTTTCCACAATGGTTGAACTAATTTACATTTCCACCAGCAGTGTAGGAGGGTTCCCCTTTCTGCACAGCCTCGCCAACATTTGTTGTTGTTTGTCTTTTGGATGGCAGCCATCCTTACTGGTGTGAGGTGATACCTCATTGTAGTTTTAATTTGCATTTCTCTGATAATTAGCGATGTGGAGCATCTTTTCATGTGTCTGTTGGCCATCTGTATTTCTGTTTTGGAGAACTGTCTGTTCAGTTCCTCTGCCCATTTTTTAATTGGATTATTTGTTTTTTGGTTGTTGAGGCGTGTGGGCTCTTTATATATTTTGGACGTTAAGCCTTTATCGGATCTGTCATTTACAAATACATTCTCCCATACTGTAGGGTTCCTTTTTGTTCTGTTGATGGTGTCTTTTGCTGTACAGAAGCTTTTCAGCTTAAAATAGTCCCACTTGTTCATTTTTGCTGTTGTTTTCCTTGCCCGGGGAGATATGTTCAAGAAGAGGTCACTCATGTTTATGTCTAAACGGTTTTTGCCTATGTTTTTTTCTAAGAGTTTTGTGGTGTCATGACTTACATTCAGGTCTTTGATCCATTTTGAATTTACTTTTGTGTATGGGGTTAGACAATGGTCCAGTTTCATTCTCCTACATGTAGCTGTCCAGTTTTGCCAGCACCATCTGTTGAAGAGACTGTCATTTCGCCATTGTATGTCCATGGCTCCTTGATCAAATATTAATTGACCATATATGTTTTGGTTAATGTCTGTAGTCTCTAATCTGTTCCACTGGTCTGTGGCTCTGTTCTTGTGCCAGTACCAAATTGTCTTGATTACTATGGCTTTGTGGTAGAACTTGAAGTTGGGGAGTGAGATCCCCCCTACTTTATTCTTCTTTCTCAGGATTGCTTTGGCTATTCGGGGTCTTTGGTGTTTCCATATGAATGTTTGAACTATTTGTTCCAGTTCATTGAAGAATGTTGCTGGTAATTTGATAGGGATTGCATCAAATCTGTATCTTGCTTTGGGCAGGACGGCCATTTTGACGATATTAATTCTTCCTAGCCATGAGCATGGGATGAGTTTCCATTTGTTAGTGTCCCCTTTAATTTCTCTTAAGAGTGACTTGTAGTTTTCAGGGTATAGGTCTTTCACTTCTTTGGTTAGGTTTATTCCTAGGTATTTTATTCTTTTTGATGCAATTGTGAATGGAATTGATTTCATGATTTCTCTTTCTATTGGTTCATTGTTGGTGTATAGGAAAGCTACAGATTTCTGTGTGTTAATTTTGTATCCTGCAACTTTGCTGTATTCCGATATCAGTTCTAGTAGTTTTGGAGTGGAGTCTTTAGGGTTTTTTATGTACAATACCATATCATCTGCAAATAGTGACAGTTTAACTTCTTCTTTACCAATCTGGATTCCTTGTATTTCTTTGTTTTGTCTGATTGCCGTGGCTAGGACCTCCAGTACTATGTTAAATAGCAGTGGGGAGAGTGGGCATCCCTGTCTAGTTCCCGATCTCAGAGGAAAAGCTTTCAGCTTCTCGCTGTTCAGTATATTGTTGGCTGTGGGTTTATGACATATGGCCTTTATTATGTTGAGGTACTTGCCCTCTATTCCCATTTTGCTGAGAGTTTTTATCATGAATGGATGTTGAATTTTGTCAAATGCCTTTTCAGCATCTATGGAGATGGTCACGTGGTTTTTGGCTTTCTTTTTGTTGATGTGGTGGTTGATATCGATGGATTTTCGAATGTGGTACCATCCTTGCATCCCTGGGATGAATCCCACTTGGTCGTGGTGTATGGTCCTTTTGATATACTGTTGAATTCGGTTTGCTAGTATTTTATTGAGTATTTTTGCATCTACATTCATCAGGGATACTGGTCTGTAATTTTCGTTTTTGGTGGGGTCTTTGCCTGGTTTTGGTATTAGGGTGATGTTGGCTTCATAGAATGAGTTTGGGAGTATTCCCTCCTCTTCTATTTTTTGGAAAACTTTAAGGAGAATGGGTATTATGTCTTCTCTGTGTGTCTGATAAAATTCCGAGGTAAATCCGTCCGGCCCGGGGGTTTTGTTCTTGGGTTGTTTTTTGATTACCGTTTCAGTTTCTTTGCTCGTAATTGGTTTGTTTAACTTTTGTGTTTCTTCCTTGGTCAGTCTTGGAAGGTTGTATTTTTCTAGGAAGTTGTCCATTTCTTCTAGGTTTTCCAGCTTGTTGGCATATAGGTTTTCATAGTAGTCTTTAATAATTCTTTGTATTTCTGTGGAGTCTGTCGTGATTTTTCCGTTCTCATTTCTGATTCTGTTGATTTGTGTTGATTCTCTTTTTGTCTTAATAAGTTTGGCTAGAGGCTTATCTATTTTGTTTATTTTCTCAAAGAACCAGCTCTTGGTTTTGTTGATTTTTTTTCTATTGTTTTATTCTTCTCAAATTTGTTTATTTCTTCTCTGATCTTTATTATATCCCTCCTTCTGCTGACTTTAGGCGTCATTTGTTCTTCTTTTTCCAGTTTCGATAATTGTGATGTTAGACTATTCATTTGGGATTGTTCTTCCTTCTTCAAGTGTGCCTGGATCGCTATATACTTTCCTCTTAAGACTGCTTTCGCTGCGTCCCACAGAAGTTGGGGCTTTGTGGTGTTGTTGTCATTTGTTTCTATATATTCCTTGATCTCTATTTTGATTTGTTCGTTGATCCATTGATTATTTAGGAGCATGTTGTTAAGCCTCCATGCGTTTGTGAGCCTTTTTGTTTTCTTTGTAGAATTTATTTCTAGTTTCATACCTTTGTGGTCTGAAAAATTGGTTGGTAGAATTTCAATATTTTGGATTTGACTGAGGCTCTTTTTGTGGGCTAGTATGTGGTCTATTCTGGAGAATGTTCCATGTGCACTTGAGAAGAATGTATATCCTGTTGCTTTTGGATGTAGAGTTCTATAGATGTCTATTAGGTCCATCTGTTCTACTGTGTTGTTCAGTGCTTCCGTGTCCTTACTTATTTTCTGCCCGGTGGATCTATCCTTTGGTGTGAAGTGGTGTGTTGAAGTCTCCTAGAATGAATGCATTGCAGTCTATTTCCCCCTTTAGTTCTGTTAGTGTTTGTTTCACATATGCTGGTGCTCCTGTGTTGGGGGCATATACATTTAGAATGGTTATGTCCTCTTGTTGGACTGAGCCCTTTGTCATTATGTAGTGTCCTTCTTTATCTCTTGTTACTTTCTTTGTTTTGAAGTCTATTTTGTCTGATATTAGTACTGTAACCCCTGCTTTCTTCTCGCTGTTGTTTGCCTGAAATATGTTTTTCCATCCCTTGACTTTTAGTCTGTACATGTCTTTGGGTTTGAGGTGAGTTTCTTGTAAGCAGCATATAGATGGGTCTTGCTTTTTTATCCATTCTGTTACTCTGTGTCTTTTGATTGGTGCATTCAGTCCATTTACATTTAGGGTGACTATTGAAAGATATGTACTTATTGCCATTGCAGGCTTTAAATTCGTGGTTACCAAAGGTTCAAGGTTAGCCTCTTTAGTATCTTACTGCCTAACTTAGCTCGCTTATTGAGCTGTTATATGCACTGTCTGGAGATTCTTTTCTTCTCTCCCTTCTTATTCCTCCTCCTCCATTCTTCATATGTTGGGTGTTTTGTTCTGTGCTCTTTTTAGGAGTGCTCCCATCTAGAGCAGTCCCTGTAAGATGCCCTGTAGAGGTGGTTTGTGGGAAGCAAATTCCCTCAGCTTTTGCTTGTCTGGGAATTGTTTAATCCCGCCATCATATTTAAATGATAGTCGTGCTGGATACAGTATCCTTGGTTCAAGGCCCTTCTGTTTCATTGCATTAAATATGCCATGCCATTCTCTTCTGGCCTGTAGGGTTTCTGTCGAGAAGTCTGATGTTAGCCTGATGGGTTTTCCTTTATAGGTGACCTTTTTCTCTCTAGCTGCCTTTAAAACTCTTTCCTTGTCCTTGATCTCTGCCGTTTTAATTATTATGTGTCTTGGTGTTGTCCTCCTTGGATCCTTTCTGATGGGGGTTCTGTGTATTTCCGTGGTCTGTTCGATTATTTCCTCCCCCAGTTTGGGGAAGTTTTCAGCAATTACTTCTTCCAAGATACTTTCCATCCCTTTTCCTCTCTCTTCTTCTTCTGGTACCCCTATAATACGGATATTGTTCCTTTTGGATTGGTCACACAGTTCTCTTAATAGTGTTTCATTCCTGGAGATCCTTTTATCTCTCTCTATGTCAGCTTCTATGCGTTCCTGTTCACTGGTTTCTATTCCATCAGTGGCCTCTTGCATCTTATCCATTCTGCTTATAAATCCTTCCAGTGTTTGTTTCACTTCTGTAACCTCCTTCCTGGCATCTGTGATCTCCCTCCGGACTTCATCCCATTTCTCTTGCATATTTCTCTGCATCTCTGTCAGCATGTTTATGATTTTTATTTTGAATTCTTTGTCAGGAAGACTGGTTAGGTCTGTCTCCTTCTCTGGTGTTGCCTCTGTGATCTTGGTTTGCCTGTAATTTTGTCTTTTCATGGTGATAGGAATAGTTTGCAGAGCTGGGACAAGTGACGGCTGGAAGAACTTCCCTTCTTGTTGGTTTGTGGCCCTCCTCTCCTGGGAGAACAGCGGCCTCTAGTGGCTTGTGCTGGGTAGCTGCGCGCAGAGAGGGATTCTGCTTCCTGCCGGGCTGCTATGGAGTTAATTTCCGCTGTTGCTGTGGGTGTGGCCTGGCTCGGGCCGCTGCTCCAAAATGGTGGAGTCGTGTTGGAGGGGGAGCGGCCGGGAGGCTATTTATCTCCGTAAGGGGCCTCCCTGCTCCCTGCCGCCCAGGGGGTTAGAGTGCCCAGAGATCCCCGGATTCCCGACCTCTGGACTAAGTGTCCCACCCTGCCCCTTTAAGACTTCCAAAAAGCACTCGCCAAAACAAAACAAAACAACAACAACAACAACAAAACAAAGGCCGCTCGCTTTTGTTTTGTCCTCTGGCGCCGGCCTGCGGTACCCGCTCACCGGTCTTGCTGCCCTGTTTTCCTAGTATCCAGGACCCCACGCATGCACTGTGTCTGCGCTGTGGTCCGGATGGCTGGGGCTGGGTGTTCAGCAGTCCTGGGCTCCCTCTCCCTCTCCGCTCCGACTCCTCTCCTCCCGCCGGGAGCCGGGGGGAGGGGCGCTCGGGTCCCGCCGGGCCGGGGCTGTATCTTACCCCCTTTGCGAGGCGCTGGGTTCTCGCAGGTGTGGATGTGGTCTGGATGTTGTCCTGTGTCCTCTGGTCTCTATTCTAGGAAGAGTTGTCTTTGTTATATTTCCATAGATACATGTGGTTTTGGGAGGAGATTTCCGCTGCTCTACTCACGCCGCCATCTTGGCTCCGCCTCCCTACCTTACTCTTTTAAATACTTCAGTCCAACAAAACAGCAGACAAATACAAAGTTTATTCCCCTACTTTCCTTAAGGCCATACTGGGATAATTTGAATTGGCTCTTTAGACCTTGGTATTATCTGTAGTGATCTGGAGATTTAATGACAGAATGATATACACACACCAAAAGAACAGAGAATTCTTAAAAGGACAAATTTCAGGGCACTTTCAAATTCTGAGGCATAAGTAAGCCCTCTTGGGGATCCTTAAGTTAAAAGCCTCTTCAGATTCAGAATGAAAACTGTTTAGACTGAGACAACAAGAGGCCCTGATGAGAAGGCCTATGGTAACTGCAATAGGGTAAGTAAGGTAAATGGTGTCTCCATGTGGTAGCAAAGGGGCCAATGTAAAGAAGGCTAGGAAGCCACTTTAAACTCATGTCTGCGGCAAGTCATGTGATGTCATACAAGGGATTCCCTTCGAAAGGATTACCCACCCTACTGCCACCTTTCCAGGGCTGAGTTCTCAGACTGCTCAGACTGCTACTTCTCCTCTTCACATCACCTGTTCTAGGCACCTCTGCTAGAACAGGGTACTGACTGGAAAAGCAAGACAGTGGGTACAGCAAACGTGGCTCTGGTGCTCTAGCTGCTTGTCAAGATACAATGTCTAACAACAGGGAGACTAGCTAATCTAGAAATGGATTGTTAACTCTGACTCTAGTACATTCTTGGGATATGCTTACTAAACAACTTTTGTGGTTAAGAAATGCCAAAATTACGTTGACTCTCCTGGATATATTTTACTTTAATAAAGGGAATATAATAGGCTAATAAAATACAAATCTATTTTCTCTTTAACAAGTAACTAATATTTTCATGTTTTTATTAAAAAATTCCTTTCAGGTACTCTGATTAACCGTCAAGTGACATAAAAAATTTTTCAGCATTCTTTAATACTAATATTTAGTACAATTTAAGATACAGCCATCAAGTTTAGCATTTCAAGGAAACAAGAAAGAAAAGGAGAACGGTAACTCACTGAGAAGCTTATGTTCCTAGTAAAATTTAGTTTGTCTTGGATTTAAAAAAAAAAATTAGGCCCAGAATTTTAGTTATCCTAATTGCCATCCCAATCAAACAGCATATCTATGTGTGGATTCCAGATAAAAGATAAATATTTTGAATAAGCATAAGAGCCACTGATTGGACTGTTTTGTTTAGAATCTGTTTTACTGGGTTTAGATAAGGATGACATCAATAAAGTTAACTATATGTTGAGTACCACTGATTAAAAATGTAGTTTTAAAAACTCTTGCTTTTGTGGTAAATTTCTAGACAAATAATAAATGTTAAGCACAATTGTTAAGCAGTGTAAATATTGTAATGTTCACTGTTGCTTGTTGGGGAAGTGAAATGCCTGTATTCAAACTATCAAAATTCTGACCTTTCAAAATAGTAGGTTTTCTAAAACAATTTTTTGAATATCAGCATTTTCTTTCAAACTCTTGACATGTTAATTTCTGTTTAAAAAAGTCCTTACAAATATATCTTAAGTTACTCCTTTCGGTCTTTACTATTTTTTACTTTCAACTATATATTCAACACAGAACGTTTCTAAATAAACATCTAATGAAAAACAGTTTCAGTGTAAAGTAAAACTAGACCATCTAATATAACTTATGTAGAAAGGCTGAGTGCAATTTATACAAATTCAGCATTAAATGTATATAATAGTGAACAACTTTCAGTCTCTTAATATTCAAAACCAACAACTTCCAATGAGACTAGAAAGTTAGCAGAGAGGATCAAACAGATTTAAGCACTGTCCAACTTCTTCTAAAGTGATGCACTCTTTTATCCTTGAAGTAGTCATCTTGAGTAACAGGTGAGTTTCTCAGTCTGTTCTCTGGATTAAATAGACAAGATGCCACCGTCTGTATGCTTTGGTCCACAGGTTTCTTTTGTGGGCCATTTCCAGAGGATGCAGTAGCTTCATGAACAGAGCATTCACTTGTCAGCATTTCAGCTCCTGGAACAACTTCATTACAGTGGTAGTTAACAGCTGTATAAGTCGGAGGAGGTATAACCTAACTCTTGTGTTCCCCAGACCACTGTGGTGGCATCTGATAATTATATACAGGCAGCTGATATCCAGTGATGACCTGAACTGGTGAACTTGGATAAGGGTATGCCTGCACATATTGAGTTATAGGATGCATCATGGTTGGAGGCTGCATGTAAGCTTCAGGGTTGTGACTGCTCCAGACACTCTGAAACTGTGGTGGTGGTGGTGGGGGATTAAAAACCAAAGGACGTGGCTGCACATGATAAGCACAGAAATTTTGTTTCCTGTTTGCAAGGCCCAGTTTCAGCTTTTTACCATGGAAATTTATCTGTGATTCTTCTATCTTCTGGACATCCACGTCATTATAAAACGAAACAAATCCATAGCGTTTGGACACACCAGTTCAATCCGTGATTATCTTCACTTCTTTAATTGAACCGTATCTAGCAAAGAAACTTCTTATTTTGGTTTCATCCATCCTAACGTCAATTCCACCAACAAAAATGGTGTTTGGCATGATTTTGCCTTCTGGTAAAACATAGCCTTGGCTGGTTGTAGATGATGAGAACTGGGTGCTGGCCTCTTTGGAGACAGTTGAGTTTGGAGTTTCAGAATTTGCAGCAGACATGATGACGGCTGCGAGCAGTGCTGGCCGTTGGGCCTGGAGGAGCAGAGACTGCCCTTGGGGCTGCACCTTGGGGCTGCTGTTGGTTAGGTCTGGTAGTGCCCGCCGCCCGGGGGCGGAAGGCGAAGGGATCAAGGATCAGAGCGGGTGAGAGGAGGCCCGAAGGTGCTGGCGAGCTGAGGAGCCCCGAGAGCGAGGTGGCGAGGCCGAGGGGCGCTGGCACACTGAGGTGGGCGGTGGGCTCCCGGAGGTGGCGCCGAGCTGGTGGGGACTCGCCACAGCAGCGCAGACAATGGGTGGCAGCGCCCCCGCCTGCGCCGTCCAGCAGCGCGCGGGTTGGGACAAAAGGCAGGCTGGGACTGATAGTTCACTCAAGCTCTTTCTTTATTCAGCATTACAGCATAAGCAAGCGAGCTAGCTCTCATCTATCTCTAACTTTTCTCTGCTTCTACTTCTACTCTCTCTCCTTGCCACCTCTTCTCATACCATCCTTATCCCCTCCAGTCTCTCTGGGGGCGAGATTCTACATCAAAGCCTAAGGAAGCTCTGTCAGGTGGATTCCAGGCACGCTCTCACAACACAGGACTTTTCTGGGAATGGAGGAACGGACTTGAGTGCGGTTGCAGCTGGTCAGAGATGACTCACTGCGCTGGCTGGTTGGGCACGGCTCACAACACCTGCCCCCTGCAGGGGGGGGTCCTGTTCTGTATATATGTTAAGTCCATCTGGTCTAACGTGTCATTCCGTGCCTGTGTTTCCTTATTTATTTTCTGTCTGATTTATCCATTAATAAAAGTGGGGTTTTAAAATCCCCTAATATGATTGCGTTGCTGTCTATTTCCCCCTTTAGGTCTGTTAGTATTAATTTTATATATTTAGTTGCTCCTATGTTGGGTGCATAGATATTTATAATTGTTATATCCTTTTGTTGGATTGATCCATTTATCATTATGTAATGTCCTTGTTTGTCCTTTGTTACTTTCTTTGTTTTGAAGTCTATTTTGTCTGATATAGTAGTGCTACTCCTGCTTTTTTCTACCTTTTATGTGCATAATAAAATACCTTTTCCCATCCCTTTGTTTTCAGTCTATGTATGTCTTTGGGTCTGAAGTGAGTCTCTTGTAGGCAGCATATAGATGGGTCTTGTTTATCCATTCTGTCACCTTTTGTCTTTATTTGCAGAGGAGCTGCATTACAATTTTATTATGGAAATTTTCCAACACTTACAAAAAGAGACAGCATAAATGAATACCTATGTATCTAATACCCAGTTTCAAAGTCATCTAATATCCAGGTATAATTGTTATACAATCTTATATTGGTTTCAAATATACAACACAGTGGTTCAACAGTTACCCATATTATTAAATCCTCACCCCCACTAGAGCAGTTATTACCTATCAATGTAGTAAGATGTTACAGAATCATTGACTATATTCTCTGTGCTGCACTACCATCCGCATGAGCAACTTACATTGTGATGTTGAATTATTGTGCCCCTTCATCCCCTTCACCCTCCCTCCACACCACCCACCCCAACCCCTTTCCCTTGGTAATGACGAGTCCCTTCTCGGTGTCTATGAGTGTACTGCTATTTTGTTTCTTCAGTTTTTCCTTTGTTCGTATACTCCACAGATGAGTGAAATCATTTGGTATTTCTCTTTCTCCGCTTGGCTTATTTCACTGAGCATAATACCCTCCAGCTCCATCCATGTTGCGGCAAATGGTAGGATTTGCCCTCTTCTTATGGCTGAGTGGTATTCCATTGTGTAAATGTACCACATCTTCTTTATCCATTCATCTACCGATGGACATTTAGGTTGCTTCCAATTCTTGGCTATTGTAAATAGTGCTGCCATAAACATAGGGGTGCATCTGTCTTTCTCAAACTGCACTGCTGCATTCTTAGGGTAAATTCCTAGGAGTGGAATTCCTGGGTCAAATGGTAAGTCTGTTTTGAGCATTTTGATGAACCTCCATACTGCTTTCCACAATGGTTGAACTAATTTACATTTCCACCAGCAGTGTAGGAGGGTTCCCCTTTCTGCACAGCCTCGCCAACATTTGTTGTTGTTTGTCTTTTGGATGGCAGCCATCCTTACTGGTGTGAGGTGATACCTCATTGTAGTTTTAATTTGCATTTCTCTGATAATTAGCGATGTGGAGCATCTTTTCATGTGTCTGTTGGCCATCTGTATTTCTGTTTTGGAGAACTGTCTGTTCAGTTCCTCTGCCCATTTTTTAATTGGATTATTTGTTTTTTGGTTGTTGAGGCGTGTGGGCTCTTTATATATTTTGGACGTTAAGCCTTTATCGGATCTGTCATTTACAAATACATTCTCCCATACTGTAGGGTTCCTTTTTGTTCTGTTGATGGTGTCTTTTGCTGTACAGAAGCTTTTCAGCTTAAAATAGTCCCACTTGTTCATTTTTGCTGTTGTTTTCCTTGCCCGGGGAGATATGTTCAAGAAGAGGTCACTCATGTTTATGTCTAAACGGTTTTTGCCTATGTTTTTTTCTAAGAGTTTTGTGGTGTCATGACTTACATTCAGGTCTTTGATCCATTTTGAATTTACTTTTGTGTATGGGGTTAGACAATGGTCCAGTTTCATTCTCCTACATGTAGCTGTCCAGTTTTGCCAGCACCATCTGTTGAAGAGACTGTCATTTCGCCATTGTATGTCCATGGCTCCTTGATCAAATATTAATTGACCATATATGTTTTGGTTAATGTCTGTAGTCTCTAATCTGTTCCACTGGTCTGTGGCTCTGTTCTTGTGCCAGTACCAAATTGTCTTGATTACTATGGCTTTGTGGTAGAACTTGAAGTTGGGGAGTGAGATCCCCCCTACTTTATTCTTCTTTCTCAGGATTGCTTTGGCTATTCGGGGTCTTTGGTGTTTCCATATGAATGTTTGAACTATTTGTTCCAGTTCATTGAAGAATGTTGCTGGTAATTTGATAGGGATTGCATCAAATCTGTATCTTGCTTTGGGCAGGACGGCCATTTTGACGATATTAATTCTTCCTAGCCATGAGCATGGGATGAGTTTCCATTTGTTAGTGTCCCCTTTAATTTCTCTTAAGAGTGACTTGTAGTTTTCAGGGTATAGGTCTTTCACTTCTTTGGTTAGGTTTATTCCTAGGTATTTTATTCTTTTTGATGCAATTGTGAATGGAATTGATTTCATGATTTCTCTTTCTATTGGTTCATTGTTGGTGTATAGGAAAGCTACAGATTTCTGTGTGTTAATTTTGTATCCTGCAACTTTGCTGTATTCCGATATCAGTTCTAGTAGTTTTGGAGTGGAGTCTTTAGGGTTTTTTATGTACAATATCATATCATCTGCAAATAGTGACAGTTTAACTTCTTCTTTACCAATCTGGATTCCTTGTATTTCTTTGTTTTGTCTGATTGCCGTGGCTAGGACCTCCAGTACTATGTTAAATAGCAGTGGGGAGAGTGGGCATCCCTGTCTAGTTCCCGATCTCAGAGGAAAAGCTTTCAGCTTCTCGCTGTTCAGTATATTGTTGGCTGTGGGTTTATGACATATGGCCTTTATTATGTTGAGGTACTTGCCCTCTATTCCCATTTTGCTGAGAGTTTTTATCATGAATGGATGTTGAATTTTGTCAAATGCCTTTTCAGCATCTATGGAGATGGTCACGTGGTTTTTGGCTTTCTTTTTGTTGATGTGGTGGTTGATATCGATGGATTTTCGAATGTGGTACCATCCTTGCATCCCTGGGATG
>NW_026645073.1:0-32291 GCF_030020395.1 Manis pentadactyla
AACACCCAGAAAATAAACAAGACCCACAGATCACAGACAGCACAACGCAAAACACACAAGAACATAGAGCACACACAGCATAGCAAAACAGAATACACCCAGAATCACGAAACAAATGCCGCAAATCATTCACTGCCGTATACCGACAACACAAAACAGCACACTACACAAAAAGATGCAAAAAGCACAACACAGATCAAACACACAATACACAGTAAAATACACAAAGCACATAACACACACCAAGACAGAAAACAAAGAAACAAAACGACACTCAGCACACACAACACAACGCACACAAAAATGTACATCACAACGGTTAGCACAAACAACACACAGTTCATACAACACACATAGAAAACACACATAGAACAACACACACAGAACATGCAACACACCCATCCACACACAACACACATGGAAAGTGCCAACACAACACATACGGCACACACGCAAAACACCCACAACACGCAGGAACAGTTTACATACAACCTCTCAACACGCAAACAGCACATCACACTAAACAACAAACCCCACACACACCAAGCACATAACTGCACACAATGCACATGAACCACAGTTCTCAGAGTAAACACAACACAAACAGTGTATTACAATGTCCAAGCATGACCACACGCAGTACACACGTCACAAATTACACTCAAAACTCAAACAGTGATCCCCACACACGACCTGTCAAACACCAACACATGCAAATCACAACCACACGCAAAACACGCACCACACACAACACATGCGAAAAGACATGCAAAAAATACACAAACCACAACAAATCGAACACCAAGTTTATGAAACAAATTTCAAAGACTGCACACATCACACAAAACACACATTAAACATGCAGCACGCAGGGCCTCACAGAACACACAATGCAAAGCTCACAACATATATACAAAGCATATCGGACACAGCGCACAATATCCCACACAACACGTATAACACACAGATGACACAACACAAGCACAGTACGCAAAACAGATAAGAATAAGCACAACACACATGCAACTGAGAGCACAATACATTGCACATCACGCGACACACGTGCGGTCACATCACACACTAAACGTGAAACAGAAAACCATTCACAGACCACATAACATTCCCGACCACGAACACAACATGCTACAAAAAAGACGCCAAGCACACAGCACACAAAGACACACTCCAAGCACACAACACCCTACACAGGACCACCCACAAACACACCAGTCACACAGCACTCCACAGAGAAATACACAGAGAACATACCTTACAAACAACAAACTACCCAAACTGCACACATCACTTACACACCACTCACAGCGCAGAAACTACACAACGCACAGGAAAGACACACAAAACCACATAGACTCTGCCATGGGCATTAAACCAACAGATCACAGACATCAGGGCAGAAAACACACAATAACAGAGCATGCAAAATGTAACACATCACAGAATACACACACAAACACACAACAAACACCACAAACCACGTCCTACATTATACACAAACGACGCACCTCACACATAACACAAAATCCAACAAACACGAAAGACCACACAAAAAGACGCACAACACAAACATTGCACACACAACACACACATTAAAGGAAACAACATCAATACATTACCACAACACACAAATTACAGAATACATCACACAACACACACAAAATCATCACACACAATTTATACATCACACCTCATAACACACACAACATCCTGCATTAACAACACAGCACACAGTCCGATGCAAACACAACATACCACACATAAAGCCACACAGCACACACACAAGGAATAACCACAATAAACACAAGTCAACACCCACAAACACAAAGCCATAGAGAATGCAGACTCAACATGCAAAAAGCATAACATACGAAACAGCATACACCACAAACATCACAGGACATAAAGGCACACGTTTCTCAGAAACCACAAGCAAAACCACATGGCGATAACACATATTCCCTCACACACATAACCAACAACACAGACAGCCTCTCCAACACAGCCAGACACGTATCACAATCACACACGCATAACACGCAGAAAACATACAAAACCACACGTAAAGCAAACAACCAACAATAAAAGCAGAAAGCACACTTTTCTAACACTACACACACAACCGCACACAGGCACCCACAAACATGTACACATGGGCACCTCTATGCTATGCACACACACACAAAACTCAAAAAGTAACATGTCACAGGGCACACACCAGACACAGTAGAGCACGAATTTCTCCAAAAACACACAAATCACTTTGTGAGGGTACATGCACCACACTCCATGAGACACACTAAACAAATACAACCACACACAGATGACATTTCTCACATCAAAAACACAACAACCACACACACATCACCACTCAAACACAGCCACACCCAAATCACAATTACACACGGAAAACACACAACACTCACAAATCCCTAGGCAAACACACATAACCAACAAGGAAGACAAATTGCACACATTTCTCACACGACATGCTACAAACACAACCACGCAGACACACCACGTATACATCCTCACACAGGAGCACAACACAGAAACATGAGAAACAAGAGTCACAAGACACACATCACACACCTCATGGCACATAAATGCTCACAACACACACGAAAACCATTGCACAGACTGCATACTGCACACACCGTGAGACATACTAAACAAGCAAAACCGCACACAGTCAACACATCTCACGTCATGTGCAAAGCTCAGCCAAACACACACACAACCTCTCTAACACAACCACACACAAAACACAATCACACACATAAAACAGACACAACACATACAAATCCACACACAACCAACAAAAGCACACACAACACACTTATAAAGCACTACACACAACACACACAGCCACAAGCAGACAGTATAGAGCAACCGAAGACACACACGCAGACAGCACGCAACAAAACACACCGGCACACACACAGAATACACACTCACAGAACACTTCAGACACAACGCAAAACTAACATCACACAGAATGCTCAAAATACACAGACCACCCAACATCCCCCTGTACGTGATGCACAGAAAGCATACACACAAGCGCTCACACAACCCAGAACGCAGTACATAACACAACAGACAACAGAAAGACCCGACAAATTATACACGAAACAGGACACCGGAAGCCATAGACGAAACACGGAACATATACAAACACCAATGGATATAACTCATCGAAAATGACAAAATGTACAACACACAAAGAACCCCTCAATGCACACAACACGCAACTCACAACCACACCCATCACACATTGCATGCCACGCAGAGAAAATTACAAAGAGCTATGTACTCAACGAGCAGCAATGGACCCATAACGCACGTAGTACGTACACAACATATACAAACACCAATGGAAAATTCATCAAAAGTGAGGAAATATTCAACGCACAGAGAACCACTCAATGCACACAACACGCATCTCACAACCACACACATCACACATTGCACGCCACACAGAGAAAATTACACAGAACAATGCACTCAACAAGCAGTAAAGAACCCATGCCACACATAGTACATACTCAACACACACAACACGGACAACACACAACACCCAGAAAATAAACAAGACCCACAGATCACAGACAGCACAACGCAAAACACACAAGAACATAGAGCACACACAGCATAGCAAAACAGAATACACCCAGAATCACGAAACAAATGCCGCAAATCATTCACTGCCGTATACCGACAACACAAAACAGCACACTACACAAAAAGATGCAAAAAGCACAACACAGATCAAACACACAATACACAGTAAAATACACAAAGCACATAACACACACCAAGACAGAAAACAAAGAAACAAAACGACACTCAGCACACACAACACAACGCACACAAAAATGTACATCACAACGGTTAGCACAAACAACACACAGTTCATACAACACACATAGAAAACACACATAGAACAACACACACAGAACATGCAACACACCCATCCACACACAACACACATGGAAAGTGCCAACACAACACATACGGCACACACGCAAAACACGCACAACACGCAGGAACAGTTTACATACAACCTCTCAACACGCAAACAGCACATCACACTAAACAACAAACCCCACATACACCAAGCACATAACTGCACACAATGCACATGAACCACAGTTCTCAGAGTAAACACAACACAAACAGTGTATTACAATGTCCAAGCATGACCACATGCAGTACACACGTCACAAATTACACTCAAAACTCAAACAGTGATCCCCACACACGACCTGTCAAACACCAACACATGCAAATCACAACCACACGCAAAACACGCACCACACACAACACATGCGAAAAGACATGCAAAAAATACACAAACCACAACAAATCGAACACCAAGTTTATGAAACAAATTTCAAAGACTGCACACATCACACAAAACACACATTAAACATGCAGCACGCAGGGCCTCACAGAACACACAATGCAAAGCTCACAACATATATACAAAGCATATCGGACACAGCGCACAATATCCCACACAACACGTATAACACACAGATGACACAACACAAGCACAGTACGCAAAACAGATAAGAATAAGCACAACACACATGCAACTGAGAGCACAATACATTGCACATCACGCGACACACGTGCGGTCACATCACACACTAAACGTGAAACAGAAAACCATTCACAGACCACATAACATTCCCGACCACGAACACAACATGCTACAAAAAAGACGCCAAGCACACAGCACACAAAGACACACTCCAAGCACACAACACCCTACACAGGACCACCCACAAACACACCAGTCACACAGCACTCCACAGAGAAATACACAGAGAACATACCTTACAAACAACAAACTACCCAAACTGCACACATCACTTACACACCAGTCACAGCGCAGAAACTACACAACGCACAGGAAAGACACACAAAACCACATAGACTCTGCCATGGGCATTAAACCAACAGATCACAGACATCAGGGCAGAAAACACACAATAACAGAGCATGCAAAATGTAACACATCACAGAATACACACACAAACACACAACAAACACCACAAACCACGTCCTACATTATACACAAACGACGCACCTCACACATAACACAAAATCCAACAAACACGAAAGACCACACAAAAAGACGCACAACACAAACATTGCACACACAACACACACATTAAAGGAAACAACATCAATACATTACCACAACACACAAATTACAGAATACATCACACAACACACACAAAATCATCACACACAATTTATACATCACACCTCATAACACACACAACATCCTGCATTAACAACACAGCACACAGTCCGATGCAAACACAACATACCACACATAAAGCCACACAGCACACACACAAGGAATAACCACAATAAACACAAGTCAACACCCACAAACACAAAGCCATAGAGAATGCAGACTCAACATGCAAAAAGCATAACATACGAAACAGCATACACCACAAACATCACAGGACATAAAGGCACACGTTTCTCAGAAACCACAAGCAAAACCACATGGCGATAACACATATTCCCTCACACACATAACCAACAACACAGACAGCCTCTCCAACACAGCCAGACACGTATCACAATCACACACGCATAACACGCAGAAAACATACAAAACCACACGTAAAGCAAACAACCAACAATAAAAGCAGAAAGCACACTTTTCTAACACTACACACACAACCGCACACAGGCACCCACAAACATGTACACATGGGCACCTCTATGCTATGCACACACACACAAAACTCAAAAAGTAACATGTCACAGGGCACACACCAGACACAGTAGAGCACGAATTTCTCCAAAAACACACAAATCACTTTGTGAGGGTACATGCACCACACTCCATGAGACACACTAAACAAATACAACCACACACAGATGACATTTCTCACATCAAAAACACAACAACCACACACACATCACCACTCAAACACAGCCACACCCAAATCACAATTACACACGGAAAACACACAACACTCACAAATCCCTAGGCAAACACACATAACCAACAAGGAAGACAAATTGCACACATTTCTCACACGACATGCTACAAACACAACCACGCAGACACACCACGTATACATCCTCACACAGGAGCACAACACAGAAACATGAGAAACAAGAGTCACAAGACACACATCACACACCTCATGGCACATAAATGCTCACAACACACACGAAAACCATTGCACAGACTGCATACTGCACACACCGTGAGACATACTAAACAAGCAAAACCGCACACAGTCAACACATCTCACGTCATGTGCAAAGCTCAGCCAAACACACACACAACCTCTCTAACACAACCACACACAAAACACAATCACACACATAAAACAGACACAACACATACAAATCCACACACAACCAACAAAAGCACACACAACACACTTATAAAGCACTACACACAACACACACAGCCACAAGCAGACAGTATAGAGCAACCGAAGACACACACGCAGACAGCACGCAACAAAACACACCGGCACACACACAGAATACACACTCACAGAACACTTCAGACACAACGCAAAACTAACATCACACAGAATGCTCAAAATACACAGACCACCCAACATCCCCCTGTACGTGATGCACAGAAAGCATACACACAAGCGCTCACACAACCCAGAACGCAGTACATAACACAACAGACAACAGAAAGACCCGACAAATTATACACGAAACAGGACACCGGAAGCCATAGACGAAACACGGAACATATACAAACACCAATGGATATAACTCATCGAAAATGACAAAATGTACAACACACAAAGAACCCCTCAATGCACACAACACGCAACTCACAACCACACCCATCACACATTGCATGCCACGCAGAGAAAATTACAAAGAGCTATGTACTCAACGAGCAGCAATGGACCCATAACGCACGTAGTACGTACACAACATATACAAACACCAATGGAAAATTCATCAAAAGTGAGGAAATATTCAACGCACAGAGAACCACTCAATGCACACAACACGCATCTCACAACCACACACATCACACATTGCACGCCACACAGAGAAAATTACACAGAACAATGCACTCAACAAGCAGTAAAGAACCCATGCCACACATAGTACATACTCAACACACACAACACGGACAACACACAACACCCAGAAAATAAACAAGACCCACAGATCACAGACAGCACAACGCAAAACACACAAGAACATAGAGCACACACAGCATAGCAAAACAGAATACACCCAGAATCACGAAACAAATGCCGCAAATCATTCACTGCCGTATACCGACAACACAAAACAGCGCACTACACAAAAAGATGCAAAAAGCACAACACAGATCAAACACACAATACACAGTAAAATACACAAAGCACATAACACACACCAAGACAGAAAACAAAGAAACAAAACGACACTCAGCACACACAACACAACGCACACAAAAATGTACATCACAACGGTTAGCACAAACAACACACAGTTCATACAACACACATAGAAAACACACATAGAACAACACACACAGAACATGCAACACACCCATCCACACACAACACACATGGAAAGTGCCAACACAACACATACGGCACACACGCAAAACACGCACAACACGCAGGAACAGTTTACATACAACCTCTCAACACGCAAACAGCACATCACACTAAACAACAAACCCCACACACACCAAGCACATAACTGCACACAATGCACATGAACCACAGTTCTCAGAGTAAACACAACACAAACAGTGTATTACAATGACCAAGCATGACCACATGCAGTACACACGTCACAAATTACACTCAAAACTCAAACAGTGATCCCCACACACGACCTGTCAAACACCAACACATGCAAATCACAACCACACGCAAAACACGCACCACACACAACACATGCGAAAAGACATGCAAAAAATACACAAACCACAACAAATCGAACACCAAGTTTATGAAACAAATTTCAAAGACTGCACACATCACACAAAACACACATTAAACATGCAGCACGCAGGGCCTCACAGAACACACAATGCAAAGCTCACAACATATATACAAAGCATATCGGACACAGCGCACAATATCCCACACAACACGTATAACACACAGATGACACAACACAAGCACAGTACGCAAAACAGATAAGAATAAGCACAACACACATGCAACTGAGAGCACAATACATTGCACATCACGCGACACACGTGCGGTCACATCACACACTAAACGTGAAACAGAAAACCATTCACAGACCACATAACATTCCCGACCACGAACACAACATGCTACAAAAAAGACGCCAAGCACACAGCACACAAAGACACACTCCAAGCACACAACACCCTACACAGGACCACCCACAAACACACCAGTCACACAGCACTCCACAGAGAAATACACAGAGAACATACCTTACAAACAACAAACTACCCAAACTGCACACATCACTTACACACCAGTCACAGCGCAGAAACTACACAACGCACAGGAAAGACACACAAAACCACATAGACTCTGCCATGGGCATTAAACCAACAGATCACAGACATCAGGGCAGAAAACACACAATAACAGAGCATGCAAAATGTAACACATCACAGAATACACACACAAACACACAACAAACACCACAAACCACGTCCTACATTATACACAAACGACGCACCTCACACATAACACAAAATCCAACAAACACGAAAGACCACACAAAAAGACGCACAACACAAACATTGCACACACAACACACACATTAAAGGAAACAACATCAATACATTACCACAACACACAAATTACAGAATACATCACACAACACACACAAAATCATCACACACAATTTATACATCACACCTCATAACACACACAACATCCTGCATTAACAACACAGCACACAGTCCGATGCAAACACAACATACCACACATAAAGCCACACAGCACACACACAAGGAATAACCACAATAAACACAAGTCAACACCCACAAACACAAAGCCATAGAGAATGCAGACTCAACATGCAAAAAGCATAACATACGAAACAGCATACACCACAAACATCACAGGACATAAAGGCACACGTTTCTCAGAAACCACAAGCAAAACCACATGGCGATAACACATATTCCCTCACACACATAACCAACAACACAGACAGCCTCTCCAACACAGCCAGACACGTATCACAATCACACACGCATAACACGCAGAAAACATACAAAACCACACGTAAAGCAAACAACCAACAATAAAAGCAGAAAGCACACTTTTCTAACACTACACACACAACCGCACACAGGCACCCACAAACATGTACACATGGGCACCTCTATGCTATGCACACACACACAAAACTCAAAAAGTAACATGTCACAGGGCACACACCAGACACAGTAGAGCACGAATTTCTCCAAAAACACACAAATCACTTTGTGAGGGTACATGCACCACACTCCATGAGACACACTAAACAAATACAACCACACACAGATGACATTTCTCACATCAAAAACACAACAACCACACACACATCACCACTCAAACACAGCCACACCCAAATCACAATTACACACGAAAAACACACAACACTCACAAATCCCTAGGCAAACACACATAACCAACAAGGAAGACAAATTGCACACATTTCTCACACGACATGCTACAAACACAACCACGCAGACACACCACGTATACATCCTCACACAGGAGCACAACACAGAAACATGAGAAACAAGAGTCACAAGACACACATCACACACCTCATGGCACATAAATGCTCACAACACACACGAAAACCATTGCACAGACTGCATACTGCACACACCGTGAGACATACTAAACAAGCAAAACCGCACACAGTCAACACATCTCACGTCATGTGCAAAGCTCAGCCAAACACACACACAACCTCTCTAACACAACCACACACAAAACACAATCACACATATAAAACAGACACAACACATACAAATCCACACACAACCAACAAAAGCACACACAACACACTTATAAAGCACTACACACAACACACACAGCCACAAGCAGACAGTATAGAGCAACCGAAGACACACACGCAGACAGCACGCAACAAAACACACCGGCACACACACAGAATACACACTCACAGAACACTTCAGACACAACGCAAAACTAACATCACACAGAATGCTCAAAATACACAGACCACCCAACATCCCCCTGTACGTGATGCACAGAAAGCATACACACAAGCGCTCACACAACCCAGAACGCAGTACATAACACAACAGACAACAGAAAGACCCGACAAATTATACACGAAACAGGACACCGGAAGCCATAGACGAAACACGGAACATATACAAACACCAATGGATATAACTCATCGAAAATGACAAAATGTACAACACACAAAGAACCCCTCAATGCACACAACACGCAACTCACAACCACACCCATCACACATTGCATGCCACGCAGAGAAAATTACAAAGAGCTATGTACTCAACGAGCAGCAATGGACCCATAACGCACGTAGTACGTACACAACATATACAAACACCAATGGAAAATTCATCAAAAGTGAGGAAATATTCAACGCACAGAGAACCACTCAATGCACACAACACGCATCTCACAACCACACACATCACACATTGCACGCCACACAGAGAAAATTACACAGAACAATGCACTCAACAAGCAGTAAAGAACCCATGCCACACATAGTACATACTCAACACACACAACACGGACAACACACAACACCCAGAAAATAAACAAGACCCACAGATCACAGACAGCACAACGCAAAACACACAAGAACATAGAGCACACACAGCATAGCAAAACAGAATACACCCAGAATCACGAAACAAATGCCGCAAATCATTCACTGCCGTATACCGACAACACAAAACAGCACACTACACAAAAAGATGCAAAAAGCACAACACAGATCAAACACACAATACACAGTAAAATACACAAAGCACATAACACACACCAAGACAGAAAACAAAGAAACAAAACGACACTCAGCACACACAACACAACGCACACAAAAATGTACATCACAACGGTTAGCACAAACAACACACAGTTCATACAACACACATAGAAAACACACATAGAACAACACACACAGAACATGCAACACACCCATCCACACACAACACACATGGAAAGTGCCAACACAACACATACGGCACACACGCAAAACACCCACAACACGCAGGAACAGTTTACATACAACCTCTCAACACGCAAACAGCACATCACACTAAACAACAAACCCCACACACACCAAGCACATAACTGCACACAATGCACATGAACCACAGTTCTCAGAGTAAACACAACACAAACAGTGTATTACAATGTCCAAGCATGACCACACGCAGTACACACGTCACAAATTACACTCAAAACTCAAACAGTGATCCCCACACACGACCTGTCAAACACCAACACATGCAAATCACAACCACACGCAAAACACGCACCACACACAACACATGCGAAAAGACATGCAAAAAATACACAAACCACAACAAATCGAACACCAAGTTTATGAAACAAATTTCAAAGACTGCACACATCACACAAAACACACATTAAACATGCAGCACGCAGGGCCTCACAGAACACACAATGCAAAGCTCACAACATATATACAAAGCATATCGGACACAGCGCACAATATCCCACACAACACGTATAACACACAGATGACACAACACAAGCACAGTACGCAAAACAGATAAGAATAAGCACAACACACATGCAACTGAGAGCACAATACATTGCACATCACGCGACACACGTGCGGTCACATCACACACTAAACGTGAAACAGAAAACCATTCACAGACCACATAACATTCCCGACCACGAACACAACATGCTACAAAAAAGACGCCAAGCACACAGCACACAAAGACACACTCCAAGCACACAACACCCTACACAGGACCACCCACAAACACACCAGTCACACAGCACTCCACAGAGAAATACACAGAGAACATACCTTACAAACAACAAACTACCCAAACTGCACACATCACTTACACACCACTCACAGCGCAGAAACTACACAACGCACAGGAAAGACACACAAAACCACATAGACTCTGCCATGGGCATTAAACCAACAGATCACAGACATCAGGGCAGAAAACACACAATAACAGAGCATGCAAAATGTAACACATCACAGAATACACACACAAACACACAACAAACACCACAAACCACGTCCTACATTATACACAAACGACGCACCTCACACATAACACAAAATCCAACAAACACGAAAGACCACACAAAAAGACGCACAACACAAACATTGCACACACAACACACACATTAAAGGAAACAACATCAATACATTACCACAACACACAAATTACAGAATACATCACACAACACACACAAAATCATCACACACAATTTATACATCACACCTCATAACACACACAACATCCTGCATTAACAACACAGCACACAGTCCGATGCAAACACAACATACCACACATAAAGCCACACAGCACACACACAAGGAATAACCACAATAAACACAAGTCAACACCCACAAACACAAAGCCATAGAGAATGCAGACTCAACATGCAAAAAGCATAACATACGAAACAGCATACACCACAAATATCACAGGACATAAAGGCACACGTTTCTCAGAAACCACAAGCAAAACCACATGGCGATAACACATATTCCCTCACACACATAACCAACAACACAGACAGCCTCTCCAACACAGCCAGACACGTATCACAATCACACACGCATAACACGCAGAAAACATACAAAACCACACGTAAAGCAAACAACCAACAATAAAAGCAGAAAGCACACTTTTCTAACACTACACACACAACCGCACACAGGCACCCACAAACATGTACACATGGGCACCTCTATGCTATGCACACACACACAAAACTCAAAAAGTAACATGTCACAGGGCACACACCAGACACAGTAGAGCACGAATTTCTCCAAAAACACACAAATCACTTTGTGAGGGTACATGCACCACACTCCATGAGACACACTAAACAAATACAACCACACACAGATGACATTTCTCACATCAAAAACACAACAACCACACACACATCACCACTCAAACACAGCCACACCCAAATCACAATTACACACGGAAAACACACAACACTCACAAATCCCTACGCAAACACACATAACCAACAAGGAAGACAAATTGCACACATTTCTCACACGACATGCTACAAACACAACCACGCAGACACACCACGTATACATCCTCACACAGGAGCACAACACAGAAACATGAGAAACAAGAGTCACAAGACACACATCACACACCTCATGGCACATAAATGCTCACAACACACACGAAAACCATTGCACAGACTGCATACTGCACACACCGTGAGACATACTAAACAAGCAAAACCGCACACAGTCAACACATCTCACGTCATGTGCAAAGCTCAGCCAAACACACACACAACCTCTCTAACACAACCACACACAAAACACAATCACACACATAAAACAGACACAACACATACAAATCCACACACAACCAACAAAAGCACACACAACACACTTATAAAGCACTACACACAACACACACAGCCACAAGCAGACAGTATAGAGCAACCGAAGACACACACGCAGACAGCACGCAACAAAACACACCGGCACACACACAGAATACACACTCACAGAACACTTCAGACACAACGCAAAACTAACATCACACAGAATGCTCAAAATACACAGACCACCCAACATCCCCCTGTACGTGATGCACAGAAAGCATACACACAAGCGCTCACACAACCCAGAACGCAGTACATAACACAACAGACAACAGAAAGACCCGACAAATTATACACGAAACAGGACACCGGAAGCCATAGACGAAACACGGAACATATACAAACACCAATGGATATAACTCATCGAAAATGACAAAATGTACAACACACAAAGAACCACTCAATGCACACAACACGCAACTCACAACCACACCCATCACACATTGCATGCCACGCAGAGAAAATTACAAAGAGCTATGTACTCAACGAGCAGCAATGGACCCATAACGCACGTAGTACGTACACAACATATACAAACACCAATGGAAAATTCATCAAAAGTGAGGAAATATTCAACGCACAGAGAACCACTCAATGCACACAACACGCATCTCACAACCACACACATCACACATTGCACGCCACACAGAGAAAATTACACAGAACAATGCACTCAACAAGCAGTAAAGAACCCATGCCACACATAGTACATACTCAACACACACAACACGGACAACACACAACACCCAGAAAATAAACAAGACCCACAGATCACAGACAGCACAACGCAAAACACACAAGAACATAGAGCACACACAGCATAGCAAAACAGAATACACCCAGAATCACGAAACAAATGCCGCAAATCATTCACTGCCGTATACCGACAACACAAAACAGCACACTACACAAAAAGATGCAAAAAGCACAACACAGATCAAACACACAATACACAGTAAAATACACAAAGCATATAACACACACCAAGACAGAAAACAAAGAAACAAAACGACACTCAGCACACACAACACAACGCACACAAAAATGTACATCACAACGGTTAGCACAAACAACACACAGTTCATACAACACACATAGAAAACACACATAGAACAACACACACAGAACATGCAACACACCCATCCACACACAACACACATGGAAAGTGCCAACACAACACATACGGCACACACGCAAAACACCCACTACACGCAGGAACAGTTTACATACAACCTCTCAACACGCAAACAGCACATCACACTAAACAACAAACCCCACACACACCAAGCACATAACTGCACACAATGCACATGAACCACAGTTCTCAGAGTAAACACAACACAAACAGTGTATTACAATGTCCAAGCATGACCACACGCAGTACACACGTCACAAATTACACTCAAAACTCAAACAGTGATCCCCACACACGACCTGTCAAACACCAACACATGCAAATCACAACCACACGCAAAACACGCACCACACACAACACATGCGAAAAGACATGCAAAAAATACACAAACCACAACAAATCGAACACCAAGTTTATGAAACAAATTTCAAAGACTGCACACATCACACAAAACACACATTAAACATGCAGCACGCAGGGCCTCACAGAACACACAATGCAAAGCTCACAACATATATACAAAGCATATCGGACACAGTGCACAATATCCCACACAACACGTATAACACACAGATGACACAACACAAGCACAGTACGCAAAACAGATAAGAATAAGCACAACACACATGCAACTGAGAGCACAATACATTGCACATCACGCGACACACGTGCGGTCACATCACACACTAAACGTGAAACAGAAAACCATTCACAGACCACATAACATTCCCGACCACGAACACAACATGCTACAAAAAAGACGCCAAGCACACAGCACACAAAGACACACTCCAAGCACACAACACCCTACACAGGACCACCCACAAACACACCAGTCACACAGCACTCCACAGAGAAATACACAGAGAACATACCTTACAAACAACAAACTACCCAAACTGCACACATCACTTACACACCACTCACAGCGCAGAAACTACACAACGCACAGGAAAGACACACAAAACCACATAGACTCTGCCATGGGCATTAAACCAACAGATCACAGACATCAGGGCAGAAAACACACAATAACAGAGCATGCAAAATGTAACACATCACAGAATACACACACAAACACACAACAAACACCACAAACCACGTCCTACATTATACACAAACGACGCACCTCACACATAACACAAAATCCAACAAACACGAAAGACCACACAAAAAGACGCACAACACAAACATTGCACACACAACACACACATTAAAGGAAACAACATCAATACATTACCACAACACACAAATTACAGAATACATCACACAACACACACAAAATCATCACACACAATTTATACATCACACCTCATAACACACACAACATCCTGCATTAACAACACAGCACACAGTCCGATGCAAACACAACATACCACACATAAAGCCACACAGCACACACACAAGGAATAACCACAATAAACACAAGTCAACACCCACAAACACAAAGCCATAGAGAATGCAGACTCAACATGCAAAAAGCATAACATACGAAACAGCATACACCACAAACATCACAGGACATAAAGGCACACGTTTCTCAGAAACCACAAGCAAAACCACATGGCGATAACACATATTCCCTCACACACATAACCAACAACACAGACAGCCTCTCCAACACAGCCAGACACGTATCACAATCACACACGCATAACACGCAGAAAACATACAAAACCACACGTAAAGCAAACAACCAACAATAAAAGCAGAAAGCACACTTTTCTAACACTACACACACAACCGCACACAGGCACCCACAAACATGTACACATGGGCACCTCTATGCTATGCACACACACACAAAACTCAAAAAGTAACATGTCACAGGGCACACACCAGACACAGTAGAGCACGAATTTCTCCAAAAACACACAAATCACTTTGTGAGGGTACATGCACCACACTCCATGAGACACACTAAACAAATACAACCACACACAGATGACATTTCTCACATCAAAAACACAACAACCACACACACATCACCACTCAAACACAGCCACACCCAAATCACAATTACACACGGAAAACACACAACACTCACAAATCCCTAGGCAAACACACATAACCAACAAGGAAGACAAATTGCACACATTTCTCACACGACATGCTACAAACACAACCACGCAGACACACCACGTATACATCCTCACACAGGAGCACAACACAGAAACATGAGAAACAAGAGTCACAAGACACACATCACACACCTCATGGCACATAAATGCTCACAACACACACGAAAACCATTGCACAGACTGCATACTGCACACACCGTGAGACATACTAAACAAGCAAAACCGCACACAGTCAACACATCTCACGTCATGTGCAAAGCTCAGCCAAACACACACACAACCTCTCTAACACAACCACACACAAAACACAATCACACACATAAAACAGACACAACACATACAAATCCACACACAACCAACAAAAGCACACACAACACACTTATAAAGCACTACACACAACACACACAGCCACAAGCAGACAGTATAGAGCAACCGAAGACACACACGCAGACAGCACGCAACAAAACACACCGGCACACACACAGAATACACACTCACAGAACACTTCAGACACAACGCAAAACTAACATCACACAGAATGCTCAAAATACACAGACCACCCAACATCCCCCTGTACGTGATGCACAGAAAGCATACACACAAGCGCTCACACAACCCAGAACGCAGTACATAACACAACAGACAACAGAAAGACCCGACAAATTATACACGAAACAGGACACCGGAAGCCATAGACGAAACACGGAACATATACAAACACCAATGGATATAACTCATCGAAAATGACAAAATGTACAACACACAAAGAACCACTCAATGCACACAACACGCAACTCACAACCACACCCATCACACATTGCATGCCACGCAGAGAAAATTACAAAGAGCTATGTACTCAACGAGCAGCAATGGACCCATAACGCACGTAGTACGTACACAACATATACAAACACCAATGGAAAATTCATCAAAAGTGAGGAAATATTCAACGCACAGAGAACCACTCAATGCACACAACACGCATCTCACAACCACACACATCACACATTGCACGCCACACAGAGAAAATTACACAGAACAATGCACTCAACAAGCAGTAAAGAACCCATGCCACACATAGTACATACTCAACACACACAACACGGACAACACACAACACCCAGAAAATAAACAAGACCCACAGATCACAGACAGCACAACGCAAAACACACAAGAACATAGAGCACACACAGCATAGCAAAACAGAATACACCCAGAATCACGAAACAAATGCCGCAAATCATTCACTGCCGTATACCGACAACACAAAACAGCACACTACACAAAAAGATGCAAAAAGCACAACACAGATCAAACACACAATACACAGTAAAATACACAAAGCATATAACACACACCAAGACAGAAAACAAAGAAACAAAACGACACTCAGCACACACAACACAACGCACACAAAAATGTACATCACAACGGTTAGCACAAACAACACACAGTTCATACAACACACATAGAAAACACACATAGAACAACACACACAGAACATGCAACACACCCATCCACACACAACACACATGGAAAGTGCCAACACAACACATACGGCACACACGCAAAACACCCACTACACGCAGGAACAGTTTACATACAACCTCTCAACACGCAAACAGCACATCACACTAAACAACAAACCCCACACACACCAAGCACATAACTGCACACAATGCACATGAACCACAGTTCTCAGAGTAAACACAACACAAACAGTGTATTACAATGTCCAAGCATGACCACACGCAGTACACACGTCACAAATTACACTCAAAACTCAAACAGTGATCCCCACACACGACCTGTCAAACACCAACACATGCAAATCACAACCACACGCAAAACACGCACCACACACAACACATGCGAAAAGACATGCAAAAAATACACAAACCACAACAAATCGAACACCAAGTTTATGAAACAAATTTCAAAGACTGCACACATCACACAAAACACACATTAAACATGCAGCACGCAGGGCCTCACAGAACACACAATGCAAAGCTCACAACATATATACAAAGCATATCGGACACAGTGCACAATATCCCACACAACACGTATAACACACAGATGACACAACACAAGCACAGTACGCAAAACAGATAAGAATAAGCACAACACACATGCAACTGAGAGCACAATACATTGCACATCACGCGACACACGTGCGGTCACATCACACACTAAACGTGAAACAGAAAACCATTCACAGACCACATAACATTCCCGACCACGAACACAACATGCTACAAAAAAGACGCCAAGCACACAGCACACAAAGACACACTCCAAGCACACAACACCCTACACAGGACCACCCACAAACACACCAGTCACACAGCACTCCACAGAGAAATACACAGAGAACATACCTTACAAACAACAAACTACCCAAACTGCACACATCACTTACACACCACTCACAGCGCAGAAACTACACAACGCACAGGAAAGACACACAAAACCACATAGACTCTGCCATGGGCATTAAACCAACAGATCACAGACATCAGGGCAGAAAACACACAATAACAGAGCATGCAAAATGTAACACATCACAGAATACACACACAAACACACAACAAACACCACAAACCACGTCCTACATTATACACAAACGACGCACCTCACACATAACACAAAATCCAACAAACACGAAAGACCACACAAAAAGACGCACAACACAAACATTGCACACACAACACACACATTAAAGGAAACAACATCAATACATTACCACAACACACAAATTACAGAATACATCACACAACACACACAAAATCATCACACACAATTTATACATCACACCTCATAACACACACAACATCCTGCATTAACAACACAGCACACAGTCCGATGCAAACACAACATACCACACATAAAGCCACACAGCACACACACAAGGAATAACCACAATAAACACAAGTCAACACCCACAAACACAAAGCCATAGAGAATGCAGACTCAACATGCAAAAAGCATAACATACGAAACAGCATACACCACAAACATCACAGGACATAAAGGCACACGTTTCTCAGAAACCACAAGCAAAACCACATGGCGATAACACATATTCCCTCACACACATAACCAACAACACAGACAGCCTCTCCAACACAGCCAGACACGTATCACAATCACACACGCATAACACGCAGAAAACATACAAAACCACACGTAAAGCAAACAACCAACAATAAAAGCAGAAAGCACACTTTTCTAACACTACACACACAACCGCACACAGGCACCCACAAACATGTACACATGGGCACCTCTATGCTATGCACACACACACAAAACTCAAAAAGTAACATGTCACAGGGCACACACCAGACACAGTAGAGCACGAATTTCTCCAAAAACACACAAATCACTTTGTGAGGGTACATGCACCACACTCCATGAGACACACTAAACAAATACAACCACACACAGATGACATTTCTCACATCAAAAACACAACAACCACACACACATCACCACTCAAACACAGCCACACCCAAATCACAATTACACACGGAAAACACACAACACTCACAAATCCCTAGGCAAACACACATAACCAACAAGGAAGACAAATTGCACACATTTCTCACACGACATGCTACAAACACAACCACGCAGACACACCACGTATACATCCTCACACAGGAGCACAACACAGAAACATGAGAAACAAGAGTCACAAGACACACATCACACACCTCATGGCACATAAATGCTCACAACACACACGAAAACCATTGCACAGACTGCATACTGCACACACCGTGAGACATACTAAACAAGCAAAACCGCACACAGTCAACACATCTCACGTCATGTGCAAAGCTCAGCCAAACACACACACAACCTCTCTAACACAACCACACACAAAACACAATCACACACATAAAACAGACACAACACATACAAATCCACACACAACCAACAAAAGCACACACAACACACTTATAAAGCACTACACACAACACACACAGCCACAAGCAGACAGTATAGAGCAACCGAAGACACACACGCAGACAGCACGCAACAAAACACACCGGCACACACACAGAATACACACTCACAGAACACTTCAGACACAACGCAAAACTAACATCACACAGAATGCTCAAAATACACAGACCACCCAACATCCCCCTGTACGTGATGCACAGAAAGCATACACACAAGCGCTCACACAACCCAGAACGCAGTACATAACACAACAGACAACAGAAAGACCCGACAAATTATACACGAAACAGGACACCGGAAGCCATAGACGAAACACGGAACATATACAAACACCAATGGATATAACTCATCGAAAATGACAAAATGTACAACACACAAAGAACCACTCAATGCACACAACACGCAACTCACAACCACACCCATCACACATTGCATGCCACGCAGAGAAAATTACAAAGAGCTATGTACTCAACGAGCAGCAATGGACCCATAACGCACGTAGTACGTACACAACATATACAAACACCAATGGAAAATTCATCAAAAGTGAGGAAATATTCAACGCACAGAGAACCACTCAATGCACACAACACGCATCTCACAACCACACACATCACACATTGCACGCCACACAGAGAAAATTACACAGAACAATGCACTCAACAAGCAGTAAAGAACCCATGCCACACATAGTACATACTCAACACACACAACACGGACAACACACAACACCCAGAAAATAAACAAGACCCACAGATCACAGACAGCACAACGCAAAACACACAAGAACATAGAGCACACACAGCATAGCAAAACAGAATACACCCAGAATCACGAAACAAATGCCGCAAATCATTCACTGCCGTATACCGACAACACAAAACAGCACACTACACAAAAAGATGCAAAAAGCACAACACAGATCAAACACACAATACACAGTAAAATACACAAAGCATATAACACACACCAAGACAGAAAACAAAGAAACAAAACGACACTCAGCACACACAACACAACGCACACAAAAATGTACATCACAACGGTTAGCACAAACAACACACAGTTCATACAACACACATAGAAAACACACATAGAACAACACACACAGAACATGCAACACACCCATCCACACACAACACACATGGAAAGTGCCAACACAACACATACGGCACACACGCAAAACACCCACAACACGCAGGAACAGTTTACATACAACCTCTCAACACGCAAACAGCACATCACACTAAACAACAAACCCCACACACACCAAGCACATAACTGCACACAATGCACATGAACCACAGTTCTCAGAGTAAACACAACACAAACAGTGTATTACAATGTCCAAGCATGACCACACGCAGTACACACGTCACAAATTACACTCAAAACTCAAACAGTGATCCCCACACACGACCTGTCAAACACCAACACATGCAAATCACAACCACACGCAAAACACGCACCACACACAACACATGCGAAAAGACATGCAAAAAATACACAAACCACAACAAATCGAACACCAAGTTTATGAAACAAATTTCAAAGACTGCACACATCACACAAAACACACATTAAACATGCAGCACGCAGGGCCTCACAGAACACACAATGCAAAGCTCACAACATATATACAAAGCATATCGGACACAGCGCACAATATCCCACACAACACGTATAACACACAGATGACACAACACAAGCACAGTACGCAAAACAGATAAGAATAAGCACAACACACATGCAACTGAGAGCACAATACATTGCACATCACGCGACACACGTGCGGTCACATCACACACTAAACGTGAAACAGAAAACCATTCACAGACCACATAACATTCCCGACCACGAACACAACATGCTACAAAAAAGACGCCAAGCACACAGCACACAAAGACACACTCCAAGCACACAACACCCTACACAGGACCACCCACAAACACACCAGTCACACAGCACTCCACAGAGAAATACACAGAGAACATACCTTACAAACAACAAACTACCCAAACTGCACACATCACTTACACACCACTCACAGCGCAGAAACTACACAACGCACAGGAAAGACACACAAAACCACATAGACTCTGCCATGGGCATTAAACCAACAGATCACAGACATCAGGGCAGAAAACACACAATAACAGAGCATGCAAAATGTAACACATCACAGAATACACACACAAACACACAACAAACACCACAAACCACGTCCTACATTATACACAAACGACGCACCTCACACATAACACAAAATCCAACAAACACGAAAGACCACACAAAAAGACGCACAACACAAACATTGCACACACAACACACACATTAAAGGAAACAACATCAATACATTACCACAACACACAAATTACAGAATACATCACACAACACACACAAAATCATCACACACAATTTATACATCACACCTCATAACACACACAACATCCTGCATTAACAACACAGCACACAGTCCGATGCAAACACAACATACCACACATAAAGCCACACAGCACACACACAAGGAATAACCACAATAAACACAAGTCAACACCCACAAACACAAAGCCATAGAGAATGCAGACTCAACATGCAAAAAGCATAACATACGAAACAGCATACACCACAAACATCACAGGACATAAAGGCACACGTTTCTCAGAAACCACAAGCAAAACCACATGGCGATAACACATATTCCCTCACACACATAACCAACAACACAGACAGCCTCTCCAACACAGCCAGACACGTATCACAATCACACACGCATAACACGCAGAAAACATACAAAACCACACGTAAAGCAAACAACCAACAATAAAAGCAGAAAGCACACTTTTCTAACACTACACACACAACCGCACACAGGCACCCACAAACATGTACACATGGGCACCTCTATGCTATGCACACACACACAAAACTCAAAAAGTAACATGTCACAGGGCACACACCAGACACAGTAGAGCACGAATTTCTCCAAAAACACACAAATCACTTTGTGAGGGTACATGCACCACACTCCATGAGACACACTAAACAAATACAACCACACACAGATGACATTTCTCACATCAAAAACACAACAACCACACACACATCACCACTCAAACACAGCCACACCCAAATCACAATTACACACGGAAAACACACAACACTCACAAATCCCTAGGCAAACACACATAACCAACAAGGAAGACAAATTGCACACATTTCTCACACGACATGCTACAAACACAACCACGCAGACACACCACGTATACATCCTCACAGAGGAGCACAACACAGAAACATGAGAAACAAGAGTCACAAGACACACATCACACACCTCATGGCACATAAATGCTCACAACACACACGAAAACCATTGCACAGACTGCATACTGCACACACCGTGAGACATACTAAACAAGCAAAACCGCACACAGTCAACACATCTCACGTCATGTGCAAAGCTCAGCCAAACACACACACAACCTCTCTAACACAACCACACACAAAACACAATCACACACATAAAACAGACACAACACATACAAATCCACACACAACCAACAAAAGCACACACAACACACTTATAAAGCACTACACACAACACACACAGCCACAAGCAGACAGTATAGAGCAACCGAAGACACACACGCAGACAGCACGCAACAAAACACACCGGCACACACACAGAATACACACTCACAGAACACTTCAGACACAACGCAAAACTAACATCACACAGAATGCTCAAAATACACAGACCACCCAACATCCCCCTGTACGTGATGCACAGAAAGCATACACACAAGCGCTCACACAACCCAGAACGCAGTACATAACACAACAGACAACAGAAAGACCCGACAAATTATACACGAAACAGGACACCGGAAGCCATAGACGAAACACGGAACATATACAAACACCAATGGATATAACTCATCGAAAATGACAAAATGTACAACACACAAAGAACCACTCAATGCACACAACACGCAACTCACAACCACACCCATCACACATTGCATGCCACGCAGAGAAAATTACAAAGAGCTATGTACTCAACGAGCAGCAATGGACCCATAACGCACGTAGTACGTACACAACATATACAAACACCAATGGAAAATTCATCAAAAGTGAGGAAATATTCAACGCACAGAGAACCACTCAATGCACACAACACGCATCTCACAACCACACACATCACACATTGCACGCCACACAGAGAAAATTACACAGAACAATGCACTCAACAAGCAGTAAAGAACCCATGCCACACATAGTACATACTCAACACACACAACACGGACAACACACAACACCCAGAAAATAAACAAGACCCACAGATCACAGACAGCACAACGCAAAACACACAAGAACATAGAGCACACACAGCATAGCAAAACAGAATACACCCAGAATCACGAAACAAATGCCGCAAATCATTCACTGCCGTATACCGACAACACAAAACAGCACACTACACAAAAAGATGCAAAAAGCACAACACAGATCAAACACACAATACACAGTAAAATACACAAAGCACATAACACACACCAAGACAGAAAACAAAGAAACAAAACGACACTCAGCACACACAACACAACGCACACAAAAATGTACATCACAACGGTTAGCACAAACAACACACAGTTCATACAACACACATAGAAAACACACATAGAACAACACACACAGAACATGCAACACACCCATCCACACACAACACACATGGAAAGTGCCAACACAACACATACGGCACACACGCAAAACACCCACAACACGCAGGAACAGTTTACATACAACCTCTCAACACGCAAACAGCACATCACACTAAACAACAAACCCCACACACACCAAGCACATAACTGCACACAATGCACATGAACCACAGTTCTCAGAGTAAACACAACACAAACAGTGTATTACAATGTCCAAGCATGACCACACGCAGTACACACGTCACAAATTACACTCAAAACTCAAACAGTGATCCCCACACACGACCTGTCAAACACCAACACATGCAAATCACAACCACACGCAAAACACGCACCACACACAACACATGCGAAAAGACATGCAAAAAATACACAAACCACAACAAATCGAACACCAAGTTTATGAAACAAATTTCAAAGACTGCACACATCACACAAAACACACATTAAACATGCAGCACGCAGGGCCTCACAGAACACACAATGCAAAGCTCACAACATATATACAAAGCATATCGGACACAGCGCACAATATCCCACACAACACGTATAACACACAGATGACACAACACAAGCACAGTACGCAAAACAGATAAGAATAAGCACAACACACATGCAACTGAGAGCACAATACATTGCACATCACGCGACACACGTGCGGTCACATCACACACTAAACGTGAAACAGAAAACCATTCACAGACCACATAACATTCCCGACCACGAACACAACATGCTACAAAAAAGACGCCAAGCACACAGCACACAAAGACACACTCCAAGCACACAACACCCTACACAGGACCACCCACAAACACACCAGTCACACAGCACTCCACAGAGAAATACACAGAGAACATACCTTACAAACAACAAACTACCCAAACTGCACACATCACTTACACACCACTCACAGCGCAGAAACTACACAACGCACAGGAAAGACACACAAAACCACATAGACTCTGCCATGGGCATTAAACCAACAGATCACAGACATCAGGGCAGAAAACACACAATAACAGAGCATGCAAAATGTAACACATCACAGAATACACACACAAACACACAACAAACACCACAAACCACGTCCTACATTATACACAAACGACGCACCTCACACATAACACAAAATCCAACAAACACGAAAGACCACACAAAAAGACGCACAACACAAACATTGCACACACAACACACACATTAAAGGAAACAACATCAATACATTACCACAACACACAAATTACAGAATACATCACACAACACACACAAAATCATCACACACAATTTATACATCACACCTCATAACACACACAACATCCTGCATTAACAACACAGCACACAGTCCGATGCAAACACAACATACCACACATAAAGCCACACAGCACACACACAAGGAATAACCACAATAAACACAAGTCAACACCCACAAACACAAAGCCATAGAGAATGCAGACTCAACATGCAAAAAGCATAACATACGAAACAGCATACACCACAAACATCACAGGACATAAAGGCACACGTTTCTCAGAAACCACAAGCAAAACCACATGGCGATAACACATATTCCCTCACACACATAACCAACAACACAGACAGCCTCTCCAACACAGCCAGACACGTATCACAATCACACACGCATAACACGCAGAAAACATACAAAACCACACGTAAAGCAAACAACCAACAATAAAAGCAGAAAGCACACTTTTCTAACACTACACACACAACCGCACACAGGCACCCACAAACATGTACACATGGGCACCTCTATGCTATGCACACACACACAAAACTCAAAAAGTAACATGTCACAGGGCACACACCAGACACAGTAGAGCACGAATTTCTCCAAAAACACACAAATCACTTTGTGAGGGTACATGCACCACACTCCATGAGACACACTAAACAAATACAACCACACACAGATGACATTTCTCACATCAAAAACACAACAACCACACACACATCACCACTCAAACACAGCCACACCCAAATCACAATTACACACGGAAAACACACAACACTCACAAATCCCTACGCAAACACACATAACCAACAAGGAAGACAAATTGCACACATTTCTCACACGACATGCTACAAACACAACCACGCAGACACACCACGTATACATCCTCACACAGGAGCACAACACAGAAACATGAGAAACAAGAGTCACAAGACACACATCACACACCTCATGGCACATAAATGCTCACAACACACACGAAAACCATTGCACAGACTGCATACTGCACACACCGTGAGACATACTAAACAAGCAAAACCGCACACAGTCAACACATCTCACGTCATGTGCAAAGCTCAGCCAAACACACACACAACCTCTCTAACACAACCACACACAAAACACAATCACACATATAAAACAGACACAACACATACAAATCCACACACAACCAACAAAAGCACACACAACACACTTATAAAGCACTACACACAACACACACAGCCACAAGCAGACAGTATAGAGCAACCGAAGACACACACGCAGACAGCACGCAACAAAACACACCGGCACACACACAGAATACACACTCACAGAACACTTCAGACACAACGCAAAACTAACATCACACAGAATGCTCAAAATACACAGACCACCCAACATCCCCCTGTACGTGATGCACAGAAAGCATACACACAAGCGCTCACACAACCCAGAACGCAGTACATAACACAACAGACAACAGAAAGACCCGACAAATTATACACGAAACAGGACACCGGAAGCCATAGACGAAACACGGAACATATACAAACACCAATGGATATAACTCATCGAAAATGACAAAATGTACAACACACAAAGAACCCCTCAATGCACACAACACGCAACTCACAACCACACCCATCACACATTGCATGCCACGCAGAGAAAATTACAAAGAGCTATGTACTCAACGAGCAGCAATGGACCCATAACGCACGTAGTACGTACACAACATATACAAACACCAATGGAAAATTCATCAAAAGTGAGGAAATATTCAACGCACAGAGAACCACTCAATGCACACAACACGCATCTCACAACCACACACATCACACATTGCACGCCACACAGAGAAAATTACACAGAACAATGCACTCAACAAGCAGTAAAGAACCCATGCCACACATAGTACATACTCAACACACACAACACGGACAACACACAACACCCAGAAAATAAACAAGACCCACAGATCACAGACAGCACAACGCAAAACACACAAGAACATAGAGCACACACAGCATAGCAAAACAGAATACACCCAGAATCACGAAACAAATGCCACAAATCATTCACTGCCGTATACCGACAACACAAAACAGCACACTACACAAAAAGATGCAAAAAGCACAACACAGATCAAACACACAATACACAGTAAAATACACAAAGCACATAACACACACCAAGACAGAAAACAAAGAAACAAAACGACACTCAGCACACACAACACAACGCACACAAAAATGTACATCACAACGGTTAGCACAAACAACACACAGTTCATACAACACACATAGAAAACACACATAGAACAACACACACAGAACATGCAACACACCCATCCACACACAACACACATGGAAAGTGCCAACACAACACATACGGCACACACGCAAAACACCCACAACACGCAGGAACAGTTTACATACAACCTCTCAACACGCAAACAGCACATCACACTAAACAACAAACCCCACACACACCAAGCACATAACTGCACACAATGCACATGAACCACAGTTCTCAGAGTAAACACAACACAAACAGTGTATTACAATGTCCAAGCATGACCACACGCAGTACACACGTCACAAATTACACTCAAAACTCAAACAGTGATCCCCACACACGACCTGTCAAACACCAACACATGCAAATCACAACCACACGCAAAACACGCACCACACACAACACATGCGAAAAGACATGCAAAAAATACACAAACCACAACAAATCGAACACCAAGTTTATGAAACAAATTTCAAAGACTGCACACATCACACAAAACACACATTAAACATGCAGCACGCAGGGCCTCACAGAACACACAATGCAAAGCTCACAACATATATACAAAGCATATCGGACACAGCGCACAATATCCCACACAACACGTATAACACACAGATGACACAACACAAGCACAGTACGCAAAACAGATAAGAATAAGCACAACACACATGCAACTGAGAGCACAATACATTGCACATCACGCGACACACGTGCGGTCACATCACACACTAAACGTGAAACAGAAAACCATTCACAGACCACATAACATTCCCGACCACGAACACAACATGCTACAAAAAAGACGCCAAGCACACAGCACACAAAGACACACTCCAAGCACACAACACCCTACACAGGACCACCCACAAACACACCAGTCACACAGCACTCCACAGAGAAATACACAGAGAACATACCTTACAAACAACAAACTACCCAAACTGCACACATCACTTACACACCACTCACAGCGCAGAAACTACACAACGCACAGGAAAGACACACAAAACCACATAGACTCTGCCATGGGCATTAAACCAACAGATCACAGACATCAGGGCAGAAAACACACAATAACAGAGCATGCAAAATGTAACACATCACAGAATACACACACAAACACACAACAAACACCACAAACCACGTCCTACATTATACACAAACGACGCACCTCACACATAACACAAAATCCAACAAACACGAAAGACCACACAAAAAGACGCACAACACAAACATTGCACACACAACACACACATTAAAGGAAACAACATCAATACATTACCACAACACACAAATTACAGAATACATCACACAACACACACAAAATCATCACACACAATTTATACATCACACCTCATAACACACACAACATCCTGCATTAACAACACAGCACACAGTCCGATGCAAACACAACATACCACACATAAAGCCACACAGCACACACACAAGGAATAACCACAATAAACACAAGTCAACACCCACAAACACAAAGCCATAGAGAATGCAGACTCAACATGCAAAAAGCATAACATACGAAACAGCATACACCACAAACATCACAGGACATAAAGGCACACGTTTCTCAGAAACCACAAGCAAAACCACATGGCGATAACACATATTCCCTCACACACATAACCAACAACACAGACAGCCTCTCCAACACAGCCAGACACGTATCACAATCACACACGCATAACACGCAGAAAACATACAAAACCACACGTAAAGCAAACAACCAACAATAAAAGCAGAAAGCACACTTTTCTAACACTACACACACAACCGCACACAGGCACCCACAAACATGTACACATGGGCACCTCTATGCTATGCACACACACACAAAACTCAAAAAGTAACATGTCACAGGGCACACACCAGACACAGTAGAGCACGAATTTCTCCAAAAACACACAAATCACTTTGTGAGGGTACATGCACCACACTCCATGAGACACACTAAACAAATACAACCACACACAGATGACATTTCTCACATCAAAAACACAACAACCACACACACATCACCACTCAAACACAGCCACACCCAAATCACAATTACACACGGAAAACACACAACACTCACAAATCCCTACGCAAACACACATAACCAACAAGGAAGACAAATTGCACACATTTCTCACACGACATGCTACAAACACAACCACGCAGACACACCACGTATACATCCTCACACAGGAGCACAACACAGAAACATGAGAAACAAGAGTCACAAGACACACATCACACACCTCATGGCACATAAATGCTCACAACACACACGAAAACCATTGCACAGACTGCATACTGCACACACCGTGAGACATACTAAACAAGCAAAACCGCACACAGTCAACACATCTCACGTCATGTGCAAAGCTCAGCCAAACACACACACAACCTCTCTAACACAACCACACACAAAACACAATCACACATATAAAACAGACACAACACATACAAATCCACACACAACCAACAAAAGCACACACAACACACTTATAAAGCACTACACACAACACACACAGCCACAAGCAGACAGTATAGAGCAACCGAAGACACACACGCAGACAGCACGCAACAAAACACACCGGCACACACACAGAATACACACTCACAGAACACTTCAGACACAACGCAAAACTAACATCACACAGAATGCTCAAAATACACAGACCACCCAACATCCCCCTGTACGTGATGCACAGAAAGCATACACACAAGCGCTCACACAACCCAGAACGCAGTACATAACACAACAGACAACAGAAAGACCCGACAAATTATACACGAAACAGGACACCGGAAGCCATAGACGAAACACGGAACATATACAAACACCAATGGATATAACTCATCGAAAATGACAAAATGTACAACACACAAAGAACCACTCAATGCACACAACACGCAACTCACAACCACACCCATCACACATTGCATGCCACGCAGAGAAAATTACAAAGAGCTATGTACTCAACGAGCAGCAATGGACCCATAACGCACGTAGTACGTACACAACATATACAAACACCAATGGAAAATTCATCAAAAGTGAGGAAATATTCAACGCACAGAGAACCACTCAATGCACACAACACGCATCTCACAACCACACACATCACACATTGCACGCCACACAGAGAAAATTACACAGAACAATGCACTCAACAAGCAGTAAAGAACCCATGCCACACATAGTACATACTCAACACA
>NW_026645074.1:0-32221 GCF_030020395.1 Manis pentadactyla
GAGACAGAGACAGAGATATGCTTGTCTCATTAGAGAGAGAGAGAGATGCAAGGCTCCTTTGAGAGACACAGAGAGAGACGTGCTAGCTCCTTTGAGAGAGAGAGAGAGAGAGAGAGAGAGAGAGAGAGAGAGAGAGATTGAGACAGAGATATGCTTAGCCCATTAGAGAAAGAGAGAGAGATATTCTAATTCGGGAGAGAGATTGGTGTTAGGCTCCCTTAAAGAGAGAGAGAGAGAGAGAGAGAGAGAGGGAGAGGTAGAGAGAGAGATTCTAGGCGCCTTTGAGTGAAAGAGAGATATAGAGAGACAGAGAGATGCTAGGCTCCTTTGTGAGAGAGAGACATATGCTTTGGTACATTGAGACAGAGAGTGGGGAAGAGAGACAGAGAGAGAGTGAGATGCTAGGCTCCTTTCAGAGAGAGAGAGGGAGAGAGAGAGAGAAAGACATATGCTAGGCTCCATTGGGAACGAGAGATGGTAGTTTCCTATGAGAAGGGGAGAGAGAGAGAGAGAGAGAGAGAGAGAGAGAGAGAGAGAGAAAGAGAGAGAAAGAGAGATAGGCATGGCTCATTGGAGAGAGAGAGATGCAAGGCTCCTTTGAGAGACACACAGAGAGATATGCTAGGCTCCTTTGAGGAAAAGAGAGAGAGAGAGACAGAGATATGCTTGGCTCATTAGAGAGAGAGAGAGAGAGATTCTAATTTGGAAGAGAGAGAGCTGTTAGGCTCCTTTGAGTGAGAGAGAGAGGAAGAGAGAAAGATTCTAGGCTCCTTTGAGTGAAAGAGAGATATAGAGACACAGAGAGATGGTAGGCTCCTTTGAGAGAGAGAGACATATACTTGGGTACATGGAGACAGAGAGAGGAGAAGACAGAGAGAGAGAGGGAGATGCCAGGCTCCTTTCAGAGAGAGAGAGAGAGAAAGTGCTATGCTAGTTGCCATTGAGAGAGGGAGAGAGAGTGAGAGACAGACAGAGAGAGAGAGAGAAAGAGAGATCCTTGGAACCTTTGAGAGGGAAAGAGAGATAAAGTGAGGGAGATGGTAGGCTGCTTTGAGAGGGAGAGTGAGATGCTAGGTTCTGTTGAGAGAGAGAGACATAGAGAGAGGGATGCTAGGACACATAGGGAGAGAGAGAGAGAGAGGGAGAGAGATGCTTGGCTACTTAGAGAGATAGAAAGAGAGAGGCTAGGCTGCTTTGCGACATAGAGAGACATGCTAGTCTCATTTGTGAGAGAGAGAGGAAGAGAGTGAGATGCTAGGCTCCCTTGAGAGAGAGAGAGGGAGAGAGAGAGGGAGAGAGAGAGACAGAGAAAGATGCTAGGCTCGATTGAGTGAGAGAGAGAGAGAAAGAGAGAGAGATTCTAGGCTCCTTTGAGTGAAAGAGAGATATAGAGAGACAGAGAGTTGCAAGACTCCTTTGATAGAGGGAGAGAGAGAGAGTGGGAGAGAGGAGAGAGACAGAGAAAGGGATGCATGTCTCCTTAGAGAGAGAGAAAGAGAGAGAGAGAGGCTAGGCTGCTTTGTGAGATAGAGAGAGATGCTTGGCTCCTTTGAGAGAGAGAGGGGAAGAGAGTGAGATGCTAGGCTCCTTTGTGAGACAGAGACATATGCTTGGGTAGTTTGAGACAGAGAGAGGTAAAGAGAGAGAGAGAGAGTGAGATGCTATACTCCTTTGAGAGAGAGAGAGAGGGGAGAGAGAGAGAAAGAGAGATGCTAGGCTCCATTGAGAGAGAGAGAATGATGCTAGTTCCCTTCGAAAAAGAGAGAGAGAGATCCTAGGAAACTTTGACAGGGTGAGAGAGATAAGGAGAGGGAGATGCTAGGTTCTGTTGAGAGAGAGAGACATAGAGAGATAGAGAAATGCTAGGACCCTTGAGAGAGAGAGAGAGAGTGAGAGAGATGCCTGGTACTTCAGAGAGAGAGAGAGAGGGAGAGATGCTAGGCTCGGCAGAGAGAGAGAGAGGGAGATGCCAGGCTCCTTTGAGAGAGATATATATATATAGAGAGATTATAGGCTCCTTTTAAAGAGAGAGATGCTAGGCTCCTTTGAGAGAGAGAGAGGGAGAGGGAGAGATGATATGCTTTTCGAAGAGTGAGAGAGACAGAGAGAGAGAGCGAGGGAGAGAAAGACAGAGAGATGCTAGGCTCCTTTGCGTGGGAGAGACAGAGAGAGAGATGCTAGCCTTCTTTGAGAGAGTGAGAGAGAGAGAGATGTTTGCCTCTTTTGAGAGAAAGAGAGAGAGAGGTGATAGGCTCCAGAGAGAGAGAGAGAGAGATGCTAGGCTTTTTTGAGAGAGAGAAATGTAGTGAGAGAGATGCATGGCCCCTTTAAGGGAGAGAGAGAGATATGCTAGGCTCCATTGAGAGAAAGAGAGAGAGATAGAGAGACAGATATATGCTTGGCTCATTAGAGATAGAGAGGTGCTGGCTCCTTTGAGAGAGAGAAATCGAGAGAGAGCGATGCAAGGCTCCTTTGAGAGACAGAGAGAGAGAGAGTAAGAGAGTGAGATGCTAGGCTCCTTTGACAGAGAGAGAGAGACAGAGACAGAGATATGCTTGGCTCATTAGAGAAAGAGAGAGAGATATTCTAATTCGGGAGAGAGAAGGGTGTTAGGCTCCCTTGAGTGAGAGAGAGACATTTGCTTGGGTACATTTAGAAAGAGAGAGGAGAATATAGAGAGAGAGATGCCAGGAACTTTTGAGAGAGAGAGAGAGAGAGAGAGAGAGAGAGAGAGAGAGATCCTTGGAACCTTTGATAGGGAGAGTGAGATAAAGAGAGGGAGAAGCTAGGCTGCTTTGAGAGAGAGAGATGCTAGATTCTGTATAGAGAGAGACACAGAGAGAGAGAGAGGGATCCTAGGATACTTAGAGAGAGATAGAGAGATATGCCTGGCTCTTAAGAGAGAGAGAGAGAGAGGGAGAGTTGCTAGTCTCCTTTGAGAGAGAGAGAGAGATGCTAGGCTCCTCAGAGAGAAAGAGAGAGGGAGGTAGGGAGATGCCAGGATCCTTTGAGAGAGAGATATGCTAGGCTACATTGATAAAAAGAGATAGATAGAGAGAGAGTTGCTAGTCTCCTTTGAGAGAGAGAGAGAGATGCTAGGCTCCTCAGAGAGAAAGAGAGAGGGAAATAGGGAGATTCCAGGATCCTTTGAGAGAGAGATAAGCTAGGCTACTTTGAGAAAAAGAGATAGATAGAGAGAGAGATGCTAGGCTCCTTTGAGAGAGAGAGAGCAAAAGAGAGACAGAGATATGCTTGGCTCATTAGAGAGATAGAGATAGTTGCTTGGCTCCTTAGAGAGAGAGAGAGAAAGAGAGAGAGAGGCTAGTCTGCTTTGTGAGATAGAGAGAGATGCTAGGCTCATTTGAGAGAGAGAGAGAGAGAGAGAGAGAGATGTTAGGCTCCATTGAGAGAGAGATATAGAGAGATGCAATGCTCCTTTGAGAGAGGGAGAGAGATAGAGAGAGATAGTGAGAGAGAAAGAAAGAGAGATGCTAGGCTCCATTGAGAGAAAGAGAGATGCTAGCTTCCTATGAGAGAGGGAAATGGAGAGGGAGAGAGAGAGAGAGTGAGAGAGACAGAGAGAGAGAGAGAGAGAGAGATGCTTGGCTTCTTTGAGAGAGAGAAATGTAGTGAGAGAGATGCATGGCTCCTTTAAGGGAGAGAGAGAGATATGCTAGGCTCCATTGAGAGAAAGAGAGAGAGATAGAGAGACCGAGATATGCTTGGCTCATTAGAGATAGAGAGGTGCTGGCTTCTTTGAGAGAGAGAAATCGAGAGAGAGCGATGCAAGGCTCCTTTGAGAGACAGATAGAGAGAGAGAGGAAGAGAGTGAGATGCTAGGCTCCTTTGACAGAGAGAGAGAGAGACAGAGACAGAGATATGCTTGGCTCATTAGAGAGAGAGAGAAATGCAAGACTCCTTTGAGAGACACAGAGAGAGACGTGCTAGCTCGTTTGAGAGAAAGAGAGAGAGATAGAGAGACAGATATATGCTTGGCTCATTAGAGAAAGAGAGACAGATATTCTAATTCGGGAGAGAGAAGGGTGTTAGGCTCCCTTGAGAGAGAGAGAGAGAGATTCTAGGCTCCTTTGAGTTAAAGATATATATAGAGAGACAGAGAGGTGCTAGGCTCCTTTGAGAGAGAGAGAGACATATGCTTGGGTACATTTAGAAAGAGAGAGGAGAAGATAGAGAGAGAGAGATGCCAGGATCATTTGAGAGAGAGAGAGAGAGAGAGAGAGAGAGAGAGACATCCTTGGAACCTTTGATAGGGAGAGTGAGATAAAGAGAGGGAGAAGCTAGGCTGCTTTGAGAGAGTGAGAGATGCTAGATTCTGTATAGAGAGAGACACAGAGAGAGAGAGAGAGGGATCCTAGGATACTTAGAGAGAGAGAGAGAGATATGCCTGGCTCTTCAGAGAGAGAGAGAGAGAGGGAGAGTTGCTAGTCTCCTTTGAGAGAGAGAGAGAGATGCTAGGCTCCACAGAGAGAAAGAGAGAGGGAGATAGGGAGATGCCAGGATCCTTTGAGAGAGAGATATGCTAGGCTACATTGAGAAAAAGAGATAGATAGAGAGAGAGTTGCTAGTCTCCTTAGAGAGAGAGAGAGATGCTAGGCTCCTCAGAAAGAAAGAGAGAGGGAAATAGGGAGATTCCAGGATCCTTTGAGAGAGAGATAAGCTAGGCTACTTTGAGAAAAAGAGATAGATAGAGAGAGAAATGCTAGGCTCCTTTGAGAGAGAGAGAGAGCGAAAGAGAGACAGAGATATGCTAGGCTCATTAGAGAGATAGAGATTGTGGCTTGGCTCCTTAGAGAGAGAGAGAGAAAGAGAGAGAGAGAGGCTAGTCTGCTTTGTGAGATAGAGAGAGATGCTAGGCTCATTTGAGAGAGAGAGAGAGAGAGAGAGCGAGAGAGAGAGAGATTTTAGGCTCCTTTGAGAGAGAGATATAGAGAGATGCAATGCTCCTTTGAGAGAGGGAGAGAGATATAGAGAGAGAGTGAGAGAGAAAGAAAGAGAGATGCTAGGCTCCATTGAGAGAAAGAGAGATGCTAGCTTCCTATGAGAGAGGGAGAGGGAAAGGGAGAGAGAGAGAGAGAGAGATTGAGACAGAGATATGCTTGGCTCATTAGAGAAACAGAGAGAGATATTCTAATTTGGCAGAGAGATTGGTGTTAGGCTCCCTTAGAGAGACAGAGAGATTGAGAGAGAGAGAGAGAGAGAGAGAGAGAGAGAGAGAGAGAGAGAAAGACAGAGATATGCTTGGCTCATTAGAGAGAGAGAGAGTGAGATGCAAGGCTCCTTTGAGAGACACAGAGAGAGACGTGCTAGCTCCTTTGAGAGAAAGAGAGAGAGATAGAGAGACAGATATATGCTTGGCTCATTAGAGAAAGAGAGACAGATATTCTAATTCGGGAGAGAGAAGGGTGTTAGGCTCCCTTGAGAGAGAGAGAGAGAGATTCTAGGCTCCTTTGAGTTAAAGATATATATAGAGAGACAGAGAGGTGCTAGGCTCCTTTGAGAGAGAGAGACATTTGCTTGGGTACATTGAGACAGAGAGTGGGGAAGAGAGACAGAGAGAGAGTGAGATGACAGGCTCCTTTCAGAGAGAGAGAGGGAGAGAGAGAGAGAAAGACAGATGCTAGGGTCCATTAGAGAACGAGAGATGGTTGTTTCCTATGAGAAAGGGAGAGAGAGAGAGAGAGAGAGAGAGAGTGAGAGAGAGAGAAAGAGAGAGAAAGAGAGATAGGCATGGCTCATTGGAGAGAGAGAGATGCATGGCTCCTTTGAGAGACACACAGAGAGATATGCTTGGCTCATTAGAGAGATAGAGAGAGTTGCTTGGCTCCTTAGAGAGAGAGAGAGAAAGAGTGAGAGAGAGGCTAGTCTGCTTTGTGAGATAGAGAGAGATGCTAGGCTCATTTGAGAGAGAGAGAGAGATAGAGAGATGCTAGGCTCCATTGAGAGAGATAGATAGAGAGATGCAACACTCCTTTGAGAGAGGGAGAGAGATAAAGAGAGAGAGTGAGAGAGAAAGAAAGAGAGATGCTAGGCTCCATTGAGAGAAAGAGAGATGCTAGTTTCCTATGAGAGAGGGAGATGGAGAGGGAGAGAGAGAGAGAGAGAGAAAGAGAGAGAGAGAGATTGAGACAGAGATATGCTTAGCTCATTAGAGAAAGAGAGAGAGATATTCTAATTCGGGAGAGAGATTGGTGTTAGGCTCCCATAAAAGAGAGAGAGAGAGAGAGAGAGTGAGAGAGAGAGAAAGAGAGAGAGAGAGAGAGAAAGAGAGATCAAGAGAGATAGGCATGGCTCATTGGAGTGAGAGATGCAAGGCGCCTTTGAGAGACACACAGAGAGATATGCTAGGCTCCTTTGAGGAAAAGAGAGAGAGAGACAGAGATATGCTTGGCTCATTAGAGAGAGAGAGAGAGATATTCTAATTTGGAAGAGAGAGAGCTGTTAGGCTCCTTTGAGTGAGAGAGAGAGGAAGAGAGAAAGATTCTAGGCTCCTTTGAGTGAAAGAGAGATATAGAGACACAGAGAGATGGTAGGCTCCTTTGAGAGAGAGAGACATATACTTGGGTACATGGAGACAGAGAGAGGAGAAGACAGAGAGAGAGAGAGGGAGATGCCAGGCTCCTTTCAGAGAGAGAGAGAGAGAAAGTGCTATGCTAGTTGCCATTGAGAGAGGGAGAGAGAGTGAGAGACAGACAGAGAGAGAGAGAGAAAGAGAGATCCTTGGAACCTTTGAGAGGGAAAGAGAGATAAAGTGAGGGAGATGGTAGGCTGCTTTGAGAGGGAGAGTGAGATGCTAGGTTCTGTTGAGAGAGAGAGACATAGAGAGAGGGATGCTAGGACACATAGGGAGAGAGAGAGAGAGAGGGAGAGAGATGCTTGGCTACTTAGAGAGATAGAAAGAGAGAGGCTAGGCTGCTTTGCGACATAGAGAGACATGCTAGTCTCATTTGTGAGAGAGAGAGGAAGAGAGTGTGATGCTAGGCTCCTTTGAGAGAGAGAGAGGGAGAGAGAGAGACAGAGAAAGATGCTAGGCTCGATTGAGAGAGAGAGAGAGAAAGAGAGAGAGATTCTAGGCTCCTTTGAGTGAAAGAGAGATATAGAGAGACAGAGAGTTGCTAGACTCCTTTGAGAGAGGGAGAGAGAGAGAGTGGGAGAGAGGAGAGAGACAGAGAAAGGGATGCATGTCTCCTTAGAGAGAGAGAAAGAGAGAGAGAGAGAGGCTAGGCTGCTTTGTGAGATAGAGAGAGATGCTTGGCTCCTTTGAGAGAGAGAGGGGAAGAGAGTGAGATGCTAGGCTCCTTTGTGAGAGAGAGACATATGCTGGAGTAGTTTGAGACAGAGAGAGGTAAAGAGAGAGAGAGAGAGTGAGATGCTATACTCCTTTTAGAGAGAGATAGAGAGGGAGAGAGAGAGAAAGAGAGATGCTAGGCTCCATTGAGAGAGAGAATGATGCTAGTTCCCTTTGAAAAAGAGAGACAGAGATCCTAGGAAACTTTGACAGGGTGAGAGAGATAAAGAGAGGGAGATGCTAGGTTCTGTTGAGAGAGAGAGACATAGAGAGAGAGAGAAATGCTAGGACCCTTGAGAGAGAGAGAGAGTGAGAGAGATGCCTGGTACTTCAGAGAGAGAGAGAGAGGGAGAGATGCTAGGCTCGGCAGAGAGAGAGAGAGGGAGATGCCATGCTCCTTTGAGAGAGAGATATATATATCGAGAGATTCTAGGCTCCTTTTAAAGAGAGAGATACTAGGCTCCTTTGAGAGAGAGAGTGGGAGAGGGAGAGATGATATGCTTTTCGAAGAGTGAAAGAGAGAGAGAGAGAGAGAGAGAGAGAGAAAGACAGAGAAATGATAGGCTCCTTTGCGGGGGAGAGACAGAGAGAGAGATGCTAGCCTTCTTTGAGAGAGTGAGAGAGAGAGATATGTTTGCCTCTTTTGAGAGAAAGAGAGAGAGAGGTGTTAGGCTCCAGAGAGAGAGAGAGAGACAAAGACAGAGAGACGCTAGGCTCCTTTGCGTGGGAGAGACAGAGAGAGAGATGCTAGCCTTCTTTGAGAGAGAGAGATGTTTGCCTCTTTTGAGAGAAAGAGAGAGGTGATAGGCTCCAGAGAGAGAGAGAGAGGTAGAGAGAGAGAGAGAGAGAGAGAGAGATGCTAGGCTTCTTTGAGATAGAGAAATGTAGTGAGAGAGATGCATGGCTCCTTTAAGGGAGAGAGAGAGATATGCTAGGCTCCATTGAGAGAAATAGAGAGAGATAGAGAGACCGAGATATGCTTGGCTCATTAGAGATAGAGAGGTGCTGGCTCCTTTGAGAGAGAAAAATCGAGAGAGAGCGATGCAAGGCTCCTTTGATAGACAGAGAGAGAGAGAGAGGAAGAGAGTGAGATGATAGGCTCCTTTGACAGAGAGAGAGAGAGACAGAGACAGAGATATGCTTGGCTCATTAGAGAGAGAAAGAAATGCAAGACTCCTTTGAGAGACACAGAGAGAGACGTGCTAGCTCCTTTGAAAGAAAGAGAGAGAGATAGAGAGACAGATATATGCTTGGCTCATTAGTGAAAGAGAGAGAGATATTCTAATTCGGGAGAGAGAAGGGTGTTAGGCTCCCTTGAGAGAGAGAGAGAGAGAGGAAGAGAGAGATATTCTAGGCTCCTTTTAGTTAAAGATATATAGAGAGAGACAGAGAGGTGCTAGGCTCCTTTGAGAGAGAGAGAGACATATGCTTGGGTACATTTAGAAAGAGAGAGGAGAAGATAGAGTGAGAGAGAGAGATGCCAGCATCTTTTGAGAGAGAGAGAGAGAGAGAGAGAGAGAGACATCCTTGGAACCTTTGATAGGGAGAGTGAGATAAAGAGAGGGAGAAGCTAGGCTGCTTTGAGAGAGAGAGAGATGCTAGATTCTGTATAGAGAGAGACACAGAGAGAGAGAGAGGGATCCTAGGATACTTAGAGAGAGATAGAGAGATATGCCTGGCTCTTCAGAGAGAGAGAGAGAGAGAGGGAGAGTTGCTAGTCTCCTTTGAGAGAGAGAGAGAGATGCTAGGCTCCTCAGAGAGAAAGAGAGAGGGAGGTAGGGAGATGCCAGGATCCTTTGAGAGAGAGATATGCTAGGCTACATTGATAAAAAGAGATAGATAGAGAGAGAGTTGCTAGTCTCCTTTGAGAGAGAGAGAGAGATGCTAGGCTCCTCAGAGAGAAAGAGAGAGGGAAATAGGGAGATTCCAGGATCCTTTGAGAGAGAGATAAGCTAGGCTACTTTGAGAAAAAGAGATAGATAGAGAGAGAGATGCTAGGCTCCTTTGAGAGAGAGAGAGCGAAAGAGAGACAGAGATATGCTTGGCTCATTAGAGAGATAGAGATAGTTGCTTGGCTAATTAGAGAGAGAGAGAGAAAGAGAGAGAGAGGCTAGTCTGCTTTGTGAGATAGAGAGAGATGCTAGGCTCATTTGAGAGAGAGAGAGAGAGAGAGAGATGTTAGGCTCCATTGAGAGAGAGATATAGAGAGATGCAATGCTCCTTTGAGAGAGGGAGAGAGATATAGAGAGAGAGTGAGAGAGAAAGAAAGAGAGATGCTAGGCTCCATTGAGAGAAAGAGAGATGCTAGCTTCCTATGAGAGAGGGAGAGGGAGAGGGAGAGAGAGAGAGAGAGAGAGATTGAGACAGAGATATGCTTGGCTCATTAGAGAAACAGAGAGAGATATTCTAATTTGGCAGAGAGATTGGTGTTAGGCTCCCTTAAGTGAGAGAGAGAGAGAGAGAGAGAGAGAGAGAAAGAGAGAGAGAGAGAGAGAGGGAGAGAGAGACAGGAAGAGAGAGATTCTAGGCGCCTTTGAGTGAAAGAGAGATATAGAGAAACAGAGATGCTAGGCTCCTTTGTGAGAGAGAGACGTATGCTTGGGTACATTGAGACAGAGAGTGGGGAAGAGAGACAGAGAGAGAGTGAGATGCTAGGCTCCTTTCAGAGAGAGAGAGGGAGAGAGAGAGAGAAAGACATATGCTAGGCTCCATTGGAGAACGAGAGATGGTAGTTTCCTATGAGAAATGGAGAGAGAGAGAGAGAGAGAGAGAGAGAGAGAGAGAGAGAGAGAGAGAGAGAAAGAGAGAGAAAGAGAGATAGGCATGGCTCATTGGAGAGGGAGAGATGCAAGGCTCCTTTGAGAGACACACAGAGAGATATGCTAGGCTCCTTTGAGGAAAAGAGAGAGAGAGAGGGACAGAGATATGCTTGGCTCATTAGAGAGAGGGAGAGAGATATTCTAATTTGGAAGAGAGAGAGCTGTTAGGCTCCTTTGAGTGAGAGAGAGAGGAAGAGAGAAAGATTCTAGGCTCCTTTGAGTGAAAGAGAGATATAGAGACACAGAGAGATGGTAGGCTCCTTTGAGAGAGAGAGACATATACTTGGGTACATGGAGACAGAGAGAGGAGAAGACAGAGAGAGAGAGAGATGTCAGGCTCCTTTCAGAGAGAGAGAGAGAGAAAGTGCTATGCTAGTTGCCATTGAGAGAGGGAGAGAGAGTGAGAGACAGACAGAGAGAGAGAGAGAAAGAGAGATCCTTGGAACCTTTGAGAGGGAAAGAGAGATAAAGTGAGGGAGATCGTAGGCTGCTTTGAGAGGGAGAGTGAGATGCTAGGTTCTGTTGAGAGAGAGAGACATAGAGAGAGGGATGCTAGGACACTTAGGGAGAGAGAGAGAGAGAGAGAGGGAGAGAGAGATGCTTGGCTACTTAGAGAGATAGAAAGAGAGAGGCTAGGCTGCTTTGCGACATAGAGAGACATGCTAGTCTCATTTGTGAGAGAGAGAGGAAGAGAGTGAGATGCTAGGCTCCTTTGAGAGAGAGAGAGGGAGAGAGAGAGGGAGAGAGAGAGACAGAGAAAGATGCTAGGCTCGATTGAGAGAGAGAGAGAGAAAGAGAGAGAGATTCTAGGCTCCTTTGAGTGAAAGAGAGAGATAGAGAGACAGAGAGTTGCTAGACTCCTTTGAGAGAGGGAGAGAGAGAGAGTGGGAGAGAGGAGAGAGACAGAGAAAGGGATGCATGTCTCCTTAGAGAGAGATAAAGAGAGAGAGAGAGGCTAGGCTGCTTTGTGAGATAGAGAGAGATGCTTGGCTCCTTTGAGAGAGAGAGGGGAAGAGAGTGAGATGCCAGGCTCCTTTGTGAGAGAGAGACATATGCTTGGGTAGTTTGAGACAGAGAGAGGTAAAGAGAGAGAGAGAGTGAGATGCTATACTCCTTTGAGAGAGAGAGAGAGAGAGGGAGAGAGAGATAAAGAGAGATGCTAGGCTCCATTGAGAGAGAGAATGATGCTAGTTCCCTTCGAAAAAGAGAGAGAGAGATCCTAGGAAACTTTGACAGGGTGAGAGAGATAAAGAGAGGGAGATGCTAGGTTCTGTTGAGAGAGAGAGACATAGAGAGAGAGAGAAATGCTAGGAACCTTGAGAGAGAGAGAGAGAGGGAGAGAGATGCCTGGTACTTCAGAGAGAGAGAGAGAGGGAGAGATGCTAGTCTCGGCAGATAGAGAGAGAGGGAGATGCCAGGCTCCTTTGAGAGAGAGATATATATATAGAGAGATTCTAGGCTCCTTTTAAAGAGAGAGATGCTAGGCTCCTTTGAGAGAGAGAGAGGGAGAGGGAGAGATGATATGCTTTTCGAAGAGTGAGAGAGACAGAGAGAGACAGAGAGAGAAAGAAAGACAGAGAGATGCTAGGCTCCTTTGCGTGGGAGAGACAGAGAGAGAGATGCTAGCCTTCTTTGAGAGAGTGAGAGAGAGAGAGATGTTTGCCTCTTTTGAGAGAAAGAGAGAGAGAGGTGATAGGCTCCAGAGAGAGAGAGAGAGAGAGAGAGAGAGAGAGAGAGAGAGATGCTAGGCTTCTTTGAGAGCGAGAAATGTAGTGAGAGAGATGCATGGCGCCTTTAAGGGAGAGAGAGAGATATGCTAGTCTCCATTGAGAGAAAGAGAGAGAGATAGAGAGACAGAGATATGCTTGGCTCATTAGAGATAGAGAGGTGCTGGCTCCTTTGAGAGAGAGAAATCGAGAGAGAGCGATGCAAGGCGCCTTTGAGAGATAGAGAGAGAGAGAGGAAGAGAGTGAGATGCTACGCTCCTTTGACAGAGAGAGAGAGAGACAGAGACAGAGATATGCTTGGCTCATTAGAGAGAGAGAGAAATGCAAGACTCCTTTGAGAGACACAGAGAGAGACGTGCTAGCTCCTTTGAGAGAAAGAGAGAGAGATAGAGAGACAGATATATGCTTGGCTCATTAGAGAAAGAGAGAGAGATATTCTAATTCGGGAGAGAGAAGGGTGTTAGGCTCCCTTGAGAGAGAGAGAGACATTTGCTTGGGTACATTTAGAAAGAGAGAGGAGAAGATAGAGAGAGAGAGATGCCAGGAACTTTTGAGAGAGAGAGAGAGAGAGAGAGAGAGAGAGAGATCCTTGGAACCTTTGATAGGGAGAGTGAGATAAAGAGAGGGAGAAGCTAGGCTGCTTTGAGAGAGAGAGAGATGCTAGATTCTGTATAGAGAGAGACACAGAGAGAGAGAGAGGGATCCTAGGATACTTAGAGAGAGATAGAGAGACATGCCTGGCTCTTCAGAGAGAGAGAGAGAGAGGGAGAGTTGCTAGTCTCCTTTGAGAGAGAGAGAGAGATGCTAGGCTCCTCAGAGAGAAAGAGAGAGGGAGGTAGGGAGATGCCAGGATCCTTTGAGAGAGAGATATGCTAGGCTACATTGATAAAAAGAGATAGATAGAGAGAGAGTTGCTAGTCTCCTTTGAGAGAGAGAGAGAGATGCTAGGCTCCTCAGAGAGAAAGAGAGAGGGAAATAGGGAGATTCCAGGATCCTTTGAGAGAGAGATAAGCTAGGCTACTTTGAGAAAAAGAGATAGATAGAGAGAGAGATGCTAGGCTCCTTTGAGAGAGAGAGAGCAAAAGAGAGACAGAGATATGCTTGGCTCATTAGAGAGATAGAGATAGTTGCTTGGCTCCTTAGAGAGAGAGAGAGAAAGAGAGAGAGAGGCTAGTCTGCTTTGTGAGATAGAGAGAGATGCTAGGCTCATTTGAGAGAGAGAGAGAGAGAGAGAGAGATGTTAGGCTCCATTGAGAGAGAGATAGAGAGAGATGCAATGCTCCTTTGAGAGAGGGAGAGAGATAGAGAGAGATAGTGAGAGAGAAAGAAAGAGAGATGCTAGGCTCCATTGAGAGAAAGAGAGATGCTAGCTTCCTATGAGAGAGGGAGATGGAGAGGGAGAGAGAGAGAGAGTGAGAGAGACAGAGAGAGAGAGAGAGAGAGATGCTTGGCTTCTTTGAGAGAGAGAAATGTAGTGAGAGAGATGCATGGCTCCTTTAAGGGAGAGAGAGAAATATGCTAGGCTCCATTGAGAGAAAGAGAGAGAGATAGAGAGACCGAGATATGCTTGGCTCATTAGAGATAGAGAGGTGCTGGCTTCTTTGAGAGAGAGAAATCGAGAGAGAGCGATGCAAGGCTCCTTTGAGAGACAGATAGAGAGAGAGAGGAAGAGAGTGAGATGCTAGGCTCCTTTGAGAGAGAGAGAGAGAGACAGAGACAGAGATATGCTTGGCTCATTAGAGAGAGAGAGAAATGCAAGACTCCTTTGAGAGACACAGAGAGAGACGTGCTAGCTCGTTTGAGAGAAAGAGAGAGAGATAGAGAGACAGATATATGCTTGGCTCATTAGAGAAAGAGAGACAGATATTCTAATTCGGGAGAGAAAAGGGTGTTAGGCTCCCTTGAGAGAGAGAGAGAGAGATTCTAGGCTCCTTTGAGTTAAAGATATATATAGAGAGACAGAGAGGTGCTAGGCTCCTTTGAGAGAGAGAGAGACATATGCTTGGGTACATTTAGAAAGAGAGAGGAGAAGATAGAGAGAGAGAGATGCCAGGATCATTTGAGAGAGAGAGAGAGAGAGAGAGAGAGAGAGAGAGACATCCTTGGAACCTTTGATAGGGAGAGTGAGATAAAGAGAGGGAGAAGCTAGGCTGCTTTGAGAGAGTGAGAGATGCTAGATTCTGTATAGAGAGAGACACAGAGAGAGAGAGAGAGGGATCCTAGGATACTTAGAGAGAGAGAGAGTGATATGCCTGGCTCTTCAGAGAGAGAGAGAGAGAGGGAGAGTTGCTAGTCTCCTTTGAGAGAGAGAGAGAGATGCTAGGCTCCACAGAGAGAAAGAGAGAGGGAGATAGGGAGATGCCAGGATCCTTTGAGAGAGAGATATGCTAGGCTACATTGAGAAAAAGAGATAGATAGAGAGAGAGTTGCTAGTCTCCTTAGAGAGAGAGAGAGAGATGCTAGGCTCCTCAGAGAGAAAGAGAGAGGGAAATAGGGAGATTCCAGGATCCTTTGAGAGAGAGATAAGCTAGGCTACTTTGAGAAAAAGAGATAGATAGAGAGAGAGATGCTAGGCTCCTTTGAGAGAGAGAGAGAGAGCGAAAGAGAGACAGAGATATGCTAGGCTCATTAGAGAGATAGAGATTGTGGCTTGGCTCCTTAGAGAGAGAGAAAGAGAGAGAGAGAGGCTAGTCTGCTTTGTGAGATAGAGAGAGATGCTAGGCTCATTTGAGAGAGAGAGAGAGAGAGCGAGAGAGAGAGAGATTTTAGGCTCCTTTGAGAGAGAGATATAGAGAGATGCAATGCTCCATTGAGAGAGGGAGAGAGATATAGAGAGAGAGTGAGAGAGAAAGAAAGAGAGATGCTAGGCTCCATTGAGAGAAAGAGAGATGCTAGCTTCCTATGAGAGAGGGAGAGGGAAAGGGAGAGAGAGAGAGAGAGAGATTGAGACAGAGATATGCTTGGCTCATTAGAGAAACAGAGAGAGATATTCTAATTTGGCAGAGAGATTGGTGTTAGGCTCCCTTAGAGAGACAGAGAGATTGAGAGAGAGAGAGAGAGAGAGAGAGAGAGAGAGAGAGAGAGAGAGAGAGAAAGACAGAGATATGCTTGGCTCATTAGAGAGAGAGAGAGTGAGATGCAAGGCTCCTTTGAGAGACACAGAGAGAGACGTGCTAGCTCCTTTGAGAGAAAGAGAGAGAGATAGAGAGACAGATATATGCTTGGCTCATTAGAGAAAGAGAGAGAGATATTCTAATTCGGGAGAGAGAGGGGTGTTAGGCTCCCTTGAGAGAGAGAGAGAGAGGAAGAGAGAGAGATTCTAGGCTCCTTTGAGTTAAAGATAGATATAGAGAGACAGAGAGGTGCTAGGCTCCTTTGAGAGAGAGAGACATTTGCTTGGGTACATTGAGACAGAGAGTGGGGAAGAGAGACAGAGAGAGAGTGAGATGACAGGCTCCTTTCAGAGAGAGAGAGGGAGAGAGAGAGAGAAAGACAGATGCTAGGGTCCATTAGAGAACGAGAGATGGTTGTTTCCTATGAGAAAGGGAGAGAGAGAGAGAGAGAGAGAGAGAGAGAGAGTGAGAGAGAGAGAAAGAGAGAGAAAGAGAGATAGGCATGGCTCATTGGAGAGAGAGAGATGCATGGCTCCTTTGAGAGACACACAGAGAGATATGCTTGGCTCATTAGAGAGATAGAGAGAGTTGCTTGGCTCCTTAGAGAGAGAGAGAGAAAGAGTGAGAGAGAGAGAAAGAGAGAGAAAGAGAGATAGGCATGGCTCATTGGAGAGAGAGAGATGCATGGCTCCTTTGAGAGACACACAGAGAGATATGCTAGGCTCCTTTGAGGAAAAGAGAGAGAGAGAGAGACAGAGATATGCTTGGCTCATTAGAGAGAGAGAGAGAGAGATTCTAATTTGGAAGAGAGAGAGCTGTTAGGCTCCTTTGATTGAGAGAGAAAGGAAGAGAGAAAGATTCTAGGCTCCTTTGAGTGAAAGAGAGATATAGAGACACAGAGAGATGGTAGGCTCCTTTGAGAGAGAGAGACATATACTTGGGTACATGGAGACAGAGAGAGGAGAAGACAGAGAGAGAGAGAGATGCCAGGCTCCTTTCAGAGAGAGAGAGAGAGAAAGTGCTATGCTAGTTGCCATTGAGAGAGGGAGAGAGAGTGAGCGAGAGACAGACAGAGAGAGAGAAAGAGAGATCCTTAGAACATTTGAGAGGGAAAGAGAGATAAAGTGAGGGAGATCGTAGGCTGCTTTGAGAGGGAGAGTGAGATGCTAGGTTCTGTTGAGAGAGAGAGACATAGAGAGAGGGATGCTAGGATACTTAGGGAGAGAGAGAGAGAGAGAGGGAGAGAGATGCTTGGCTACTTAGAGAGATAGAAAGAGAGAGGCTAGGCTGCTTTGCGACATAGAGACACATGCTAGTCTCATTTGTAAGAGAGAGAGGAAGAGAGTGAGATGCTAGGCTCCTTTGAGAGAGAGAGAGGGAGAGAGAGAGGGAGAGAGAGAGACAGAGAAAGATGCTAGGCTCGATTGAGAGAGAGAGAGAGAGAAAGAGAGAGAGATTCTAGGCTCCTTTGAGTGAAAGTGAGAGATAGAGAGACAGAGAGTTGCTAGACTCCTTTGAGAGAGGGAGAGAGAGAGAGTGGGAGAGAGGAGAGAGACAGAGAAAGGGATGCATGTCTCCTTAGAGAGAGAGAAAGAGAGAGAGAGAGAGGCTAGGCTGCTTTGTGAGATAGAGAGAGATGCTTGGCTCCTTTGAGAGAGAGAGGGGAAGAGAGTGAGATGCTAGGCTCCTTTGTGAGAGAGAGACATATGCTTGGGTAGTTTGAGACAGAGAGAGGTAAAGAGAGAGAGAGAGTGAGATGATATACTCCATTGAGAGAGAGAGAGAGAGGGAGAGAGAGAGAAAGAGAGATGCTAGGCTCCATTGAGAGAGAGAATGATGATAGTTTCCTATGAAAAAGAGAGAGAGAGAGATCCTAGGAAACTTTGACAGGGTGAGAGAGATAAAGAGAGGGAGATGCTAGGTTCTGTTGAGAGAGAGAGAGACATAGAGAGAGAGAGAAATGCTAGGACCCTTGAGAGAGAGAGAGAGAGTGAGAGAGATGCCTGGTACTTCAGAGAGAGAGAGAGAGGGAGAGATGCTAGGCTCGGCAGAGAGAGAGAGAGAGGGAGATGCCAGGCTCCTTTGAGAGAGAGAGATATGTATAGAGAGATTCTAGGCTCCTTTTAAAGAGAGAGATGCTAGGCTCCTTTGAGAGAGAGAGAGGGAGAGGGAGAGATGATATGCTTTTCGAAGAGTGAGAGAGACAGAGAGAGAGAGAGAGAGAGAGAAATACAGAGAGATGCTAGGCTCCTTTGCGTGGGAGAGACAGAGAGAGAGATGCTAGCCTTCTTTGAGAGAGTGAGAGAGAGAGAGATGTTTGCCTCTTTTGAGAGAAAGGGAGAGAGAGGTGATAGGCTCCAGAGAGAGAGAGAGAGAGAGAGAGAGAGAGAGAGAGAGAGAGATGCTAGGCTTCTTTGAGAGAGAGAAATGTAGTGAGAGAGATGCATGGCTCCTTTAAGGGAGAGAGAGAAATATGCTAGGCTCCATTGAGAGAAAGAGAGAGAGATAGAGAGACCGAGATATGCTTGGCTCATTAGAGATAGAGAGGTGCTGGCTTCTTTGAGAGAGAGAAATCGAGAGAGAGCGATGCAAGGCTCCTTTGAGAGACAGATAGAGAGAGAGAGGAAGAGAGTGAGATGCTAGGCTCCTTTGAGAGAGAGAGAGAGAGACAGAGACAGAGATATGCTTGGCTCATTAGAGAGAGAGAGAAATGCAAGACTCCTTTGAGAGACACAGAGAGAGACGTGCTAGCTCCTTTGAGAGAAAGAGAGAGAGATAGAGAGACAGATATATGCTTGGCTCATTAGAGAAAGAGAGAGAGATATTCTAATTCGGGAGAGAGAAGGGTGTTAGGCTCCCTTGAGAGAGAGAGAGACATTTGCTTGGGTACATTTAGAAAGAGAGAGGAGAAGATAGAGAGAGAGAGATGCCAGGAACTTTTGAGAGAGAGAGAGAGAGAGAGAGAGAGAGAGAGAGATCCTTGGAACCTTTGATAGGGAGAGTGAGATAAAGAGAGGGAGAAGCTAGGCTGCTTTGAGAGAGAGAGAGATGCTAGATTCTGTATAGAGAGAGACACAGAGAGAGAGAGAGGGATCCTAGGATACTTAGAGAGAGATAGAGAGACATGCCTGGCTCTTCAGAGAGAGAGAGAGAGAGGGAGAGTTGCTAGTCTCCTTTGAGAGAGAGAGAGAGATGCTAGGCTCCTCAGAGAGAAAGAGAGAGGGAGGTAGGGAGATGCCAGGATCCTTTGAGAGAGAGATATGCTAGGCTACATTGATAAAAAGAGATAGATAGAGAGAGAGTTGCTAGTCTCCTTTGAGAGAGAGAGAGAGATGCTAGGCTCCTCAGAGAGAAAGAGAGAGGGAAATAGGGAGATTCCAGGATCCTTTGAGAGAGAGATAAGCTAGGCTACTTTGAGAAAAAGAGATAGATAGAGAGAGAGATGCTAGGCTCCTTTGAGAGAGAGAGAGCAAAAGAGAGACAGAGATATGCTTGGCTCATTAGAGAGATAGAGATAGTTGCTTGGCTAATTAGAGAGAGAGAGAGAAAGAGAGAGAGAGGCTAGTCTGCTTTGTGAGATAGAGAGAGATGCTAGGCTCATTTGAGAGAGAGAGAGAGAGAGAGAGAGATGTTAGGCTCCATTGAGAGAGAGATATAGAGAGATGCAATGCTCCTTTGAGAGAGGGAGAGAGATAGAGAGAGAGAGTGAGAGAGAAAGAAAGAGAGATGCTAGGCTCCATTGAGAGAAAGAGAGATGCTAGCTTCCTATGAGAGAGGGAGAGGGTGAGGGAGAGAGAGAGAGAGAGAGAGATTGAGACAGAGATATGCTTGGCTCATTAGAGAAACAGAGAGAGATATTCTAATTTGGCAGAGAGATTGGTGTTAGGCTCCCTTAAGTGAGAGAGAGAGAGAGAGAGAGAGAGAGAAAGAGAGAGAGAGAGAGAGAGGGAGAGAGAGACAGGAAGAGAGAGATTCTAGGCGCCTTTGAGTGAAAGAGAGATATAGAGAAACAGAGATGCTAGGCTCCTTTGTGAGAGAGAGACGTATGCTTGGGTACATTGAGACAGAGAGTGGGGAAGAGAGACAGAGAGAGAGTGAGATGCTAGGCTCCTTTCAGAGAGAGAGAGGGAGAGAGAGAGAGAAAGACATATGCTAGGCTCCATTGGAGAACGAGAGATGGTAGTTTCCTATGAGAAATGGAGAGAGAGAGAGAGAGAGAGAGAGAGAGAGAGAGAGAGAGAGAGAGAGAAAGAGAGAGAAAGAGAGATAGGCATGGCTCATTGGAGAGGGAGAGATGCAAGGCTCCTTTGAGAGACACACAGAGAGATATGCTAGGCTCCTTTGAGGAAAAGAGAGAGAGAGAGGGACAGAGATATGCTTGGCTCATTAGAGAGAGGGAGAGAGATATTCTAATTTGGAAGAGAGAGAGCTGTTAGGCTCCTTTGAGTGAGAGAGAGAGGAAGAGAGAAAGATTCTAGGCTCCTTTGAGTGAAAGAGAGATATAGAGACACAGAGAGATGGTAGGCTCCTTTGAGAGAGAGAGACATATACTTGGGTACATGGAGACAGAGAGAGGAGAAGACAGAGAGAGAGAGAGATGTCAGGCTCCTTTCAGAGAGAGAGAGAGAGAAAGTGCTATGCTAGTTGCCATTGAGAGAGGGAGAGAGAGTGAGAGACAGACAGAGAGAGAGAGAGAAAGAGAGATCCTTGGAACCTTTGAGAGGGAAAGAGAGATAAAGTGAGGGAGATCGTAGGCTGCTTTGAGAGGGAGAGTGAGATGCTAGGTTCTGTTGAGAGAGAGAGACATAGAGAGAGGGATGCTAGGACACTTAGGGAGAGAGAGAGAGAGAGAGAGGGAGAGAGAGATGCTTGGCTACTTAGAGAGATAGAAAGAGAGAGGCTAGGCTGCTTTGCGACATAGAGAGACATGCTAGTCTCATTTGTGAGAGAGAGAGGAAGAGAGTGAGATGCTAGGCTCCTTTGAGAGAGAGAGAGGGAGAGAGAGAGGGAGAGAGAGAGACAGAGAAAGATGCTAGGCTCGATTGAGAGAGAGAGAGAGAAAGAGAGAGAGATTCTAGGCTCCTTTGAGTGAAAGAGAGAGATAGAGAGACAGAGAGTTGCTAGACTCCTTTGAGAGAGGGAGAGAGAGAGAGTGGGAGAGAGGAGAGAGACAGAGAAAGGGATGCATGTCTCCTTAGAGAGAGAGAAAGAGAGAGAGAGAGGCTAGGCTGCTTTGTGAGATAGAGAGAGATGCTTGGCTCCTTTGAGAGAGAGAGGGGAAGAGAGTGAGATGCCAGGCTCCTTTGTGAGAGAGAGACATATGCTTGGGTAGTTTGAGACAGAGAGAGGTAAAGAGAGAGAGAGAGTGAGATGCTATACTCCTTTGAGAGAGAGAGAGAGAGAGGGAGAGAGAGATAAAGAGAGATGCTAGGCTCCATTGAGAGAGAGAATGATGCTAGTTCCCTTCGAAAAAGAGAGAGAGAGATCCTAGGAAACTTTGACAGGGTGAGAGAGATAAAGAGAGGGAGATGCTAGGTTCTGTTGAGAGAGAGAGACATAGAGAGAGAGAGAAATGCTAGGACCCTTGAGAGAGAGAGAGAGAGTGAGAGAGATGCCTGGTACTTCAGAGAGAGAGAGAGAGGGAGAGATGCTAGGCTCGGCAGAGAGAGAGAGAGGGAGATGCCAGGCTCCTTTGAGAGAGAGCGATATGTATAGAGAGATTCTAGGCTCCTTTTAAAGAGAGAGATGCTAGGCTCCTTTGAGAGAGAGAGAGGGAGAGGGAGAGATGATACGCTTTTCGAAGAGTGAGAGAGAGAGAGAGAGAGAGAAAGACAGAGAGATGATAGGCTCCTTTGCGTGGGAGAGACAGAGAGAGAGATGCTAGCCTTCTTTGAGAGAGTGAGAGAGAGAGAGATGTTTGCCTCTTTTGAGAGAAAGAGAGAGAGAGGTGATAGGCTCCGGAGAGAGAGAGAGAGAGAGAGAGAGAGAGAGAGAGAGAGAGAGAGAGAGAGAGAGAGAGAGAGAGAGGGATGCTAGGCTTCTTTGAGAGAGAGAAATGTAGTGAGAGAGATGCATCTCTCCTTTAAGGGAGAGAGAGAGATATGCTAGGCTCCATTGAGAGAAAGAGAGAGAGAGAGAGAGACAGAGATATGCTTAACTCATTAGAGATAGAGAGGTCCTGGCTCCTTTGAGAGAGAGAAATCGAGAGAGAGCGATGCAAGGCTCCTTTGAGAGACAGAGAGAGAGAGAGAGGAAGAGAGTGAGATGCTAGGCTGCTTTGACAGAGAGAGAGAGAGACAGAGACAGAGATATGCTTGGCTCATTAGAGAGAGAGAGAGATGCAAGGCTCCTTTGAGAGACACAGAGAGAGACGTGCTAGCTCCTTTGAGAGAAAGAGAGAGAGAGAGAGAGAGAGAGAGAGAGAGAGAGAGAGAGAGATTGAGACAGAGATATGCTTAGCCCATTAGAGAAAGAGAGAGATATATTTTAATTCGGGAGAGAGATTGGTGTTAGGCTCCCTTAAAGAGAGAGAGAGAGAGAGAGAGAGAGAGAGAGGGAGAGGTAGAGAGAGAGATTCTAGGTGCCTTTGAGTGAAAGAGAGATATAGAGAGACAGAGAGATGCTAGGCTCCTTTGTGAGAGAGAGACATATGCTTTGGTACATTGAGACAGAGAGTGGGGAAGAGAGACAGAGAGAGAGTGAGATGCTAGGCTCCTTTCAGAGACAGAGAGGGAGAGAGAGAGAGAAAGACATATGCTAGGCTCCATTGGAGAACGAGAGATGGTAGTTTCCTATGAGAAAGGAGAAGAGAGAGAGAGAGAGAGAAAGAGAGAGAAAGAGAGATAGGCATGGCTCATTGGAGAGGAGAGATGCAAGGCTCCTTTGAGAGACACACAGAGAGATATGCTAGGCTCCTTTGAGGAAAAGAGAGAGAGAGAGAGACAGAGATATGCTTGGCTCATTAGAGAGAGAGAGAGAGATATTCTAATTTGGAAGAGAGAGAGCTGTTAGGCTCCTTTGAGTGAGAGAGAGAGGAAGAGAGAAAGATTCTAGGCTCCTTTGAGTGAAAGAGAGATATAGAGACACAGAGAGATGGTAGGCTCCTTTGAGAGAGAGAGACATATACTTGGGTACATGGAGACAGAGAGAGGAGAAGACAGAGAGAGAGAGAGATGCCAGGCTCCTTTCAGAGAGAGAGAGAGAGAAAGTGCTATGCTAGTTGCCATTGAGAGAGGGAGAGAGAGTGAGAGACAGACAGAGAGAGAGAGAGAAAGAGAGATCCTTGGAACCTTTGAGAGGGAAAGAGAGATAAAGTGAGGGAGATCGTAGGCTGCTTTGAGAGTGAGAGTGAGATGCTAGGTTCTGTTGAGAGAGAGACACATAGAGAGAGGGATGCTAGGACACTTAGGGAGAGAGAGAGAGAGAGAGGGAGAGAGAGATGCTTGGCTACTTAGAGAGATAGAAAGAGAGAGGCTAGGCTGCTTTGCGACATAGAGAGACATGCTAGTCTCATTTGTGAGAGAGAGAGGAAGAGAGTGAGATGCTAGGCTCCTTTGAGAGAGAGAGAGGAGAGAGAGAGGGAGAGAGAGAGACAGAGAAAGATGCTAGGCTCGATTGAGAGAGAGAGAGAGAAAGAGAGAGAGATTCTAGGCTCCTTTGAGTGAAAGAGAGAGATAGAGAGACAGAGAGTTGCTAGACTCCTTTGAGAGAGGGAGAGAGAGAGAGTGGGAGAGAGGAGAGAGACAGAGAAAGGGATGCATGTCTCCTTAGAGAGAGAGAAAGAGAGAGAGAGAGGCTAGGCTGCTTTGTGAGATAGAGAGAGATGCTTGGCTCCTTTGAGAGAGAGAGGGGAAGAGAGTGAGATGCCAGGCTCCTTTGTGAGAGAGAGACATATGCTTGGGTAGTTTGAGACAGAGAGAGGTAAAGAGAGAGAGAGAGTGAGATGCTATACTCCTTTGAGAGAGAGAGAGAGAGAGGGAGAGAGAGAGAAAGAGAGATGCTAGGCTCCATTGAGAGAGAGAATGATGCTAGTTCCCTTCGAAAAAGAGAGAGAGAGATCCTAGGAAACTTTGACAGGGTGAGAGAGATAAAGAGAGGGAGATGCTAGGTTCTGTTGAGAGAGAGAGACATAGAGAGAGAGAGAAATGCTAGGACCCTTGAGAGAGAGAGAGAGAGTGAGAGAGATGCCTGGTACTTCAGAGAGAGAGAGAGAGGGAGAGATGCTAGGCTCGGCAGAGAGAGAGAGAGGGAGATGCCAGGCTCCTTTGAGAGAGAGCGATATGTATAGAGAGATTCTAGGCTCCTTTTAAAGAGAGAGATGCTAGGCTCCTTTGAGAGAGAGAGAGGGAGAGGGAGAGATGATACGCTTTTCGAAGAGTGAGAGAGAGAGAGAGAGAGAGAAAGACAGAGAGATGATAGGCTCCTTTGCGTGGGAGAGACAGAGAGAGAGATGCTAGCCTTCTTTGAGAGAGTGAGAGAGAGAGAGATGTTTGCCTCTTTTGAGAGAAAGAGAGAGAGAGGTGATAGGCTCCGGAGAGAGAGAGAGAGAGAGAGAGAGAGAGAGAGAGAGAGAGAGAGAGAGAGAGAGAGGGATGCTAGGCTTCTTTGAGAGAGAGAAATGTAGTGAGAGAGATGCATCTCTCCTTTAAGGGAGAAAGAGAGATATGCTAGGCTCCATTGAGAGAAAGAGAGAGAGAGAGAGAGACAGAGATATGCTTAACTCATTAGAGATAGAGAGGTCCTGGCTCCTTTGAGAGAGAGAAATCGAGAGAGAGCGATGCAAGGCTCCTTTGAGAGACAGAGAGAGAGAGAGGAAGAGAGTGAGATGCTAGGCTGCTTTGACAGAGAGAGAGAGAGACAGAGACAGAGATATGCTTGGCTCATTAGAGAGAGAGAGAGATGCAAGGCTCCTTTGAGAGACACAGAGAGAGACGTGCTAGCTCCTTTGAGAGAAAGAGAGAGAGAGAGAGAGAGAGAGAGAGAGAGAGAGAGAGAGAGAGATTGAGACAGAGATATGCTTAGCCCATTAGAGAAAGAGAGAGAGATATTTTAATTCGGGAGAGAGATTGGTGTTAGGCTCCCTTAAAGAGAGAGAGAGAGAGAGAGAGAGAGAGAGAGGGAGAGGTAGAGAGAGAGATTCTAGGTGCCTTTGAGTGAAAGAGAGATATAGAGAGACAGAGAGATGCTAGGCTCCTTTGTGAGAGAGAGACATATGCTTTGGTACATTGAGACAGAGAGTGGGAAGAGAGACAGAGAGAGAGTGAGATGCTAGGCTCCTTTCAGAGACAGAGAGGGAGAGAGAGAGAGAAAGACATATGCTAGGCTCCATTGGAGAACGAGAGATGGTAGTTTCCTATGAGAAAGGGAGAGAGAGAGAGAGAGAGAGAGAAAGAGAGAGAAAGAGAGATAGGCATGGCTCATTGGAGAGGGAGAGATGCAAGGCTCCTTTGAGAGACACACAGAGAGATATGCTAGGCTCCTTTGAGGAAAAGAGAGAGAGAGAGAGACAGAGATATGCTTGGCTCATTAGAGAGAGAGAGAGAGAGATTCTAATTTGGAAGAGAGAGAGCTGTTAGGCTCCTTTGAGTGAGAGAGAGAGGAAGAGAGAAAGATTCTAGGCTCCTTTGAGTGAAAGAGAGATATAGAGACACAGAGAGATGGTAGGCTCCTTTGAGAGAGAGAGACATATACTTGGGTACATGGAGACAGAGAGAGGAGAAGACAGAGAGAGAGAGAGATGCCAGGCTCCTTTCAGAGAGAGAGAGAGAGAAAGTGCTATGCTAGTTGCCATTGAGAGAGGGAGAGAGAGTGAGAGACAGACAGAGAGAGAGAGAGAAAGAGAGATCCTTGGAACCTTTGAGAGGGAAAGAGAGATAAAGTGAGGGAGATCGTAGGCTGCTTTGAGAGTGAGAGTGAGATGCTAGGTTCTGTTGAGAGAGAGACACATAGAGAGAGGGATGCTAGGACACTTAGGGAGAGAGAGAGAGAGAGAGGGAGAGAGAGATGCTTGGCTACTTAGAGAGATAGAAAGAGAGAGGCTAGGCTGCTTTGCGACATAGAGAGACATGCTAGTCTCATTTGTGAGAGAGAGAGGAAGAGAGTGAGATGCTAGGCTCTTTGAGAGAGAGAGAGGAGAGAGAGAGGGAGAGAGAGAGACAGAGAAGATGCTAGGCTCGATTGAGAGAGAGAGAGAGAAAGAGAGAGAGATTCTAGGCTCCTTTGAGTGAAAGAGAGAGATAGAGAGACAGAGAGTTGCTAGACTCCTTTGAGAGAGGGAGAGAGAGAGAGTGGGAGAGAGGAGAGAGACAGAGAAAGGGATGCATGTCTCCTTAGAGAGAGGGAAAGAGAGAGAGAGAGGCTAGGCTGCTTTGTGAGATAGAGAGAGATGCTTGGCTCCTTTGAGAGAGAGAGGGGAAGAGAGTGAGATGCTAGGCTCCTTTGTGAGAGAGAGACATATGCTTGGGTAGTTTGAGACAGAGAGAGGTAAAGAGAGAGAGAGAGTGAGATGCTATACTCCTTTGAGAGAGAGAGAGAGAGAGGGAGAGAGAGAGAAAGAGAGATGCTAGGCTCCATTGAGAGAGAGAATGATGCTAGTTCCCTTCGAAAAAGAGAGAGAGAGATCCTAGGAAACTTTGACAGGGTGAGAGAGATAAAGAGAGGGAGATGCTAGTTCTGTTGAGAGAGAGAGACATAGAGAGAGAGAGAAATGCTAGGACCCTTGAGAGAGAGAGAGAGAGTGAGAGAGATGCCTGGTACTTCAGAGAGAGAGAGAGAGGGAGAGATGCTAGGCTCGGCAGAGAGAGAGAGAGGGAGATGCCAGGCTCCTTTGAGAGAGAGCGATATGTATAGAGAGATTCTAGGCTCCTTTTAAAGAAGAAGAGAGATGCTAGGCTCCTTTGAGAGAGAGAGAGGGAGAGGGAGAGATGATACGCTTTTCGAAGAGTGAGAGAGAGAGAGAGAGAGAGAAAGACAGAGAGATGATAGGCTCCTTTGCGTGGGAGAGACAGAGAGAGAGATGCTAGCCTTCTTTGAGAGAGTGAGAGAGAGAGAGATGTTTGCCTCTTTTGAGAGAAAGAGAGAGAGAGGTGATAGGCTCCGGAGAGAGAGAGAGAGAGAGAGAGAGAGAGAGAGAGAGAGAGAGAGAGAGAGAGGGATGCTAGGCTTCTTTGAGAGAGAGAAATGTAGTGAGAGAGATGCATCTCTCCTTTAAGGGAGAGAGAGAGATATGCTAGGCTCCATTGAGAGAAAGAGAGAGAGAGAGAGAGACAGAGATATGCTTAACTCATTAGAGATAGAGAGGTCCTGGCTCCTTTGAGAGAGAGAAATCGAGAGAGAGCGATGCAAGGCTCCTTTGAGAGACAGAGAGAGAGAGAGGAAGAGAGTGAGATGCTAGGCTGCTTTGACAGAGAGAGAGAGAGACAGAGACAGAGATATGCTTGGCTCATTAGAGAGAGAGAGAGATGCAAGGCTCCTTTGAGAGACACAGAGAGAGACGTGCTAGCTCCTTTGAGAGAAAGAGAGAGAGAGAGAGAGAGAGAGAGAGAGAGAGAGAGATTGAGACAGAGATATGCTTAGCCCATTAGAGAAAGAGAGAGAGATATTTTAATTCGGGAGAGAGATTGGTGTTAGGCTCCCTTAAAGAGAGAGAGAGAGAGAGAGAGAGAGAGAGAGGGAGAGGTAGAGAGAGAGATTCTAGGTGCCTTTGAGTGAAAGAGAGATATAGAGAGACAGAGAGATGCTAGGCTCCTTTGTGAGAGAGAGACATATGCTTTGGTACATTGAGACAGAGAGTGGGGAAGAGAGACAGAGAGAGAGTGAGATGCTAGGCTCCTTTCAGAGACAGAGAGGGAGAGAGAGAGAGAAAGACATATGCTAGGCTCCATTGGAGAACGAGAGATGGTAGTTTCCTATGAGAAAGGGAGAGAGAGAGAGAGAGAGAGAAAGAGAGAGAAAGAGAGATAGGCATGGCTCATTGGAGAGGGAGAGATGCAAGGCTCCTTTGAGAGACACACAGAGAGATATGCTAGGCTCCTTTGAGGAAAAGAGAGAGAGAGAGAGACAGAGATATGCTTGGCTCATTAGAGAGAGAGAGAGAGAGAGATTCTAATTTGGAAGAGAGAGAGCTGTTAGGCTCCTTTGAGTGAGAGAGAGAGGAAGAGAGAAAGATTCTAGGCTCCTTTGAGTGAAAGAGAGATATAGAGACACAGAGAGATGGTAGGCTCCTTTGAGAGAGAGAGACATATACTTGGGTACATGGAGACAGAGAGAGGAGAAGACAGAGAGAGAGAGAGATGCCAGGCTCCTTTCAGAGAGAGAGAGAGAGAAAGTGCTATGCTAGTTGCCATTGAGAGAGGGAGAGAGAGTGAGAGACAGACAGAGAGAGAGAGAGAAAGAGAGATCCTTGGAACCTTTGAGAGGGAAAGAGAGATAAAGTGAGGGAGATCGTAGGCTGCTTTGAGAGTGAGAGTGAGATGCTAGGTTCTGTTGAGAGAGAGACACATAGAGAGAGGGATGCTAGGACACTTAGGGAGAGAGAGAGAGAGAGAGGGAGAGAGAGATGCTTGGCTACTTAGAGAGATAGAAAGAGAGAGGCTAGGCTGCTTTGCGACATAGAGAGACATGCTAGTCTCATTTGTGAGAGAGAGAGGAAGAGAGTGAGATGCTAGGCTCTTTGAGAGAGAGAGAGGGAGAGAGAGAGGGAGAGAGAGAGACAGAGAAAGATGCTAGGCTCGATTGAGAGAGAGAGAGAGAAAGAGAGAGAGATTCTAGGCTCCTTTGAGTGAAAGAGAGAGATAGAGAGACAGAGAGTTGCTAGACTCCTTTGAGAGAGGGAGGAGAGAGAGAGTGGGAGAGAGGAGAGAGACAGAGAAAGGGATGCATGTCTCCTTAGAGAGAGGGAAAGAGAGAGAGAGAGGCTAGGCTGCTTTGTGACATAGAGAGAGATGCTTGGCTCCTTTGAGAGAGAGAGGGGAAGAGAGTGAGATGCTAGGCTCCTTTGTGAGAGAGAGACATATGCTTGGGTAGTTTGAGACAGAGAGAGGTAAAGAGAGAGAGAGAGTGAGATGCTATACTCCTTTGAGAGAGAGAGAGAGAGAGGGAGAGAGAGATAAAGAGAGATGCTAGGCTCCATTGAGAGAGAGAATGATGCTAGTTCCCTTCGAAAAAGAGAGAGAGAGATCCTAGGAAACTTTGACAGGGTGAGAGAGATAAAGAGAGGGAGATGATAGGTTCTGTTGAGAGAGAGAGACATAGAGAGAGAGAGAAATGCTAGGACCCTTGAGAGAGAGAGAGAGAGTGAGAGAGATGCCTGGTACTTCAGAGAGAGAGAGAGAGGGAGAGATGCTAGGCTCGGCAGAGAGAGAGAGAGGGAGATGCCAGGCTCCTTTGAGAGAGAGCGATATGTATAGAGAGATTCTAGGCTCCTTTTAAAGAGAGAGATGCTAGGCTCCTTTGAGAGAGAGAGAGGGAGAGGGAGAGATGATATGCTTTTCGAAGAGTGAGAGAGAGAGAGAGAGAAAGAAAGACAGAGAGATGCTAGGCTCCTTTGCGTGGGAGAGACAGAGAGAGAGATGCTAGCCTTCTTTGAGAGAGTGAGAGAGAGAGAGATGTTTGCCTCTTTTGAGAGAAAGAGAGAGAGAGGTGATAGGCTCCGGAGAGAGAGAGAGAGAGAGAGAGAGAGAGAGAGAGAGAGAGAGAGAGAGAGAGAGAGAGAGAGAGATGCTAGGCTTCTTTGAGAGAGAGAAATGTAGTGAGAGAGATGCATCTCTCCTTTAAGGGAGAGAGAGAGATATGCTAGGCTCCATTGAGAGAAAGAGAGAGGGATAGAGAGACAGAGATATGCTTGGCTCATTAGAGATAGTGAGGTGCTGGCTCCTTTGAGAGAGAGAAATCGAGATGAGAGCGATGCAAGGCTCCTTTGAGAGACAGAGAGAGAGTGAGGAAGAGAGTGAGATGCTAGGCTGCTTTGACAGAGAGAGAGAGAGACAGAGACAGAGATATGCTTGGCTCATTAGAGAGAGAGAGAGATGCAATGCTCCTTTGAGAGACACAGAGAGAGACGTGCTAGCTCCTTTGAGAGAAAGAGAGAGAGAGAGAGAGAGATTGAGACAGAGATATGCTTAGCCCATTAGAGAAAGAGAGAGAGATATTCTAATTCGGGAGAGAGATTGGTGTTAGGCTCCCTTAACGAGAGAGAGAGAGAGAGAGAGAGAGAGAGAGGGAGAGGTAGAGAGAGAGATTCTAGGTGCCTTTGAGTGAAAGAGAGGTATAGAGAGACAGAGAGATGCTAGGCTCCTTTGTGAGAGAGAGACATATGCTTTGGTACATTGAGACAGAGAGTGGGGAAGAGAGACAGAGAGAGAGTGAGATGCTAGGCTCCTTTCAGAGAGAGAGAGGGAGAGAGAGAGAGAAAGACATATGCTAGGCTCCATTGGAGAACGAGAGATGGTAGTTTCCTATGAGAAAGGGGGAGAGAGAGAGAGAGAGAGAGAGAGAGAGAGAGAGAGAGAGAGAGAGAGAGAGAGAGAGAGAGAGAAAGAGAGAGAAAGAGAGATAGGCATGGCTCATTGGAGAGGGAGAGATGCAAGGCTCCTTTGAGAGACACACAGAGAGATATGCTAGGCTCCTTTGAGGAAAAGAGAGAGAGAGAGAGACAGAGATATGCTTGGCTCATTAGAGAGAGAGAGAGAGATATTCTAATTTGGAAGAGAGAGAGCTGTTAGGCTCCTTTGAGTGAGAGAGAGAGAGAGAGAGAGAGAGAGAGAGAGAGAGAGAGAGAGATGCTTGGCTTCTTTGATAGAGAGAAATGTAGTGAGAGAGATGCATGGCTCCTTTAAAGGAGAGAGAGAGATATGCTAGGCTCCATTGAGAGAAAGAGAGAGAGATAGAGAGACAGAGATATGCTTGGCTCATTAGAGATAGAGAGGTGCTGGCTCCTTTGAGAGAGAGAAATCGAGAGAGAGCGATGCAAGGCTCCTTTGAGAGACAGAGAGAGAGAGAGGAAGAGAGTGAGATGCTAGGCTGCTTTGACAGAGAGAGAGAGAGACAGAGACAGAGATATGCTTGGCTCATTAGAGAGAGACAGAAATGCAAGGCTCCTTTGAGAGACAAAGAGAGAGACGTGCTAGCTCCTTTGAGAGAAAGAGAGAGAGATAGAGAGACAGATATATGCTTGGCTCATTAGAGAAAGAGAGAGAGAGATTCTAATTCGGGAGAGAGAAGGGTGTTAGGCTCCCTTGAGAGAGAGAGAGAGAGGAAGAGAGAGAGATTCTAGGCTCCTTTGAGTTAAAGATATATAGAGAGAGACAGAGAGGTGCTAGCTCTTTGAGAGAGAGAGAGACATATGCTTGGGTACATTTAGAAAGAGAGAGGAGAAGATAGATAGAGAGAGAGATGCCAGGATCTTTTGAGAGAGAGAGAGAGAGAGAGAGACATCCTTGGAACCTTTGATAGGGAGAGTGAGATAAAGAGAGGGAGAAGCTAGGCTGCTTTGAGAGAGAGAGAGATGCTAGATTCTGTGTAGAGAGAGACACACACAGAGAGAGAGAGGGATCCTAGGATACTTAGAGAGAGAGAGAGAGATATGCCTGGCTCTTCAGAGAGAGAGAGAGAGGGAGAGTTGCTAGTCTCCTTTGAGAGAGAGAGAGAGATGCTAGGCTCCTCAGAGAGAAAGAGAGAGGGAGATAGGGAGATGCCAGGATCCTTTGAGAGAGAGATATGCTAGGCTACATTGAGAAAAAGAGATAGATAGAGAGAGAGTTGCTAGTCTCCTTTGAGAGAGAGAGAGAGATGCTAGGCTCCTCAGAGAGAAAGAGAGAGGGAAATAGTGAGATTCCAGGATCCTTTGAGAGACAGATAAGCTAGGCTACTTTGAGAAAAAGAGATAGATAGAGAGAGAGATGCTAGGCTCCTTTGAGAGAGAGAGAGTGAAAGAGAGACAGAGATATGCTTGGCTCATTAGAGAGATAGAGATAGTTGCTTGGCTCCTTAGAGAGAGAGAGAAAAAGAGAGAGAGAGAGGCTAGTCTGCTTTGTGAGATAGAGAGAAATGCTAGGCTCATTTGAGAGAGTGAGAGAGAGAGATGTTAGGCTCCATTGAGAGAGAGATATAGAGATATGCAATGCTCCTTTGAGAGAGGGAGAGAGATATAGAGAGAGAGTGAGAGAGAAAGAAAGAGAGACGCTAGGATCCATTGAGAGAAAGAGAGATGCTAGATTCCTATGAGAGAGGGAGAGGGAGAGGGAGAGAGAGAGAGAGAGAGAGAGAGAGAGAGAGAGAGAGAGAGAGAGATTGAGACAGAGATATGCTTGGCTCATTAGAGAAAGAGAGAGAGATATTCTAATTTGGCAGAGAGGTTGGTTTTAGGCTCCCTTAAGAGAGAGATAGAGAGAGAGAGAGAGAGAGAGAGGAAGAGAGAGAGATTCTAGGCGCCTTTGAGTGAAAGAGAGATATAGAGAAACAGAGATGCTAAGCTCCTTTGTGAGAGAGAGACATATGCTTGGGTACATTGAGACAGAGAGTGGGGAAGAGAGACAGAGAGAGAGTGAGATGCTTTGAGAGAGTGAGAGAGAGAGAGAAAGAGAGATGCTAGGCTCCATTGAGATAAAGAGAGATGCTGGTTTCCTATGAGAGAGGCAGAGGGCAAGAGAGAGAGAGAGAGAGAGAGCGAGAGAGAGAGAGAGAGAGAGGAGAAAGAGGTATGCATGGGTCATTAGAGAGAGAGAGATGCAAGGCTCCTTTGAGAGAGAGAAATGTAGTGAGAGAGATGCATGACTCCTTTAAAGGAGAGAGAGAGATATGCTAGGCTCCATTGAGAGAAAGAGAGAGAGATAGAGAGACAGAGATATGCTTAACTCATTAGAGATAGAGAGGTGCTGGCTCCTTTGAGAGAGAGAAATCGAGAGAGAGCGATGCAAGGCTCCTTTGAGAGACAGAGAGAGAGAGAGGAAGAGAGTTAGATGCTAGGCTGCTTTGACGGTGAGAGAGAGAGACAGAGACAGATATATGCTTGGCTCATTAGAGAGAGAGAGAGTGAGATGCAAGGCTCCTTTGAGAGACACAGAGAGAGACGTGCTAGCTCCTTTGAGAGAAAGAGAGATAGAGAGAGAGAGAGAGAGAGAGATTGAGACAGAGATATGCTTAGCCCATTAGAGAAAGAGAGAGAGATATTATAATTCGGGAGAGAGATTGGTGTTAGGCTCCCTTAAAGAGAGAGAGAGGGAGACGTAGAGAGAGAGATTCTAGGTGCCTTTGAGTGAA